>NC_049204.1:34009623-34189768 GCF_013347855.1 Anguilla anguilla | reverse complement strand
ACATTTTTTTTTTTGCTTCATTCAAAATCAATAAAACTCATGTCCCAACCTTTCTTCAAGCTGCTGAACACAACCGTAAACTTGCCTCAACTCTCAGACTTACCGTTTTCCTAACCCTAACCCTAGCTGAACCCTAATTTGAGCCCTTAATTCTAATTTGAAGCCATTGGTACATTTGAAAACACCTGAAAACCCATTTAAAATGGATGGAAAACAAGGTAAATATCATGAATACTATAATTTAAATGCAAAATCATATGTATGAGGTCATTTAAAAAAGAAAAATGTTCTCCCTAAGAAAAACATGCATGTATTAGACATTTTGTATGGTCATGGGTACACATGCTACTAGACATTTTTTTTTGCTTCATTCAAAATCAATAAAACTCATGTCCCAACCTTTCTTCAAGCTGCTGAACACAACCGTAAACTTTCCTCAACCCTAAGACTTACCGTTTTCCTAACCCTAACCCTAGCTGAACCCTAATTTGAGCCCTTAACTCTAATTTGAAGCCATTGGTACCATTGAAAACACCTGAAAACCCATTTAAAATGGATGGAAAACAAGGTAAATATCATGAATACTATAATTTAAATGCAAAATCATATGTATGAGGTCATTTAAAAAAGAAAAATGTTCTCCCTAAGAAAAACATGCATGTATTAGACATTTTGTATGGTCATGGGTACACATGCTACTAGACATTTTTTTTTTGCTTCATTCAAAATCAATAAAACTCATGTCCCAACCTTTCTTCAAGCTGCTGAACACAACCGTAAACTTGCCTCAACCCTCAGACTTACCGTTTTCCTAACCCTAACCCTAGCTGAACCCTAATTTTAGCCCTTAACTCTAATTTGAAGCCATTGGTACCATTGAAAACACCTGAAAACCCATTTAAAATGGATGGAAAACAAGGTAAATATCATGAATACTATAATTTAAATGCAAAATCATATGTATGAGTTCATTTAAAAAAGAAAAATGTTCTCCCTAAGAAAAACATGCATGTATTAGACATTTTGTATGGTCATGGGTACACATGTTACAAGACATTTTTTTTTTTGCTTCATTCAAAATCAATAAAACTCATGTCCCAACCTTTCTTCAAGCTGCTGAACACAACCGTAAACTTGCCTCAACCCTCAGACTTACCGTTTTCCTAACCCTAACCCTAGCTGAACCCTAATTTGAGCCCTTAACTCTAATTTGAAGCCATTGGTACCATTGAAAACACCTGAAAACCCATTTTAACTGGTTTAAGCTGTGTTTGCCAGCTGACCAACCAAAATGTGTAAGAAATATATGTAAAAAGTTGTGTAAGTCATTCTGGTAAGAGTGTTTGCTATATTCCTGTAAAATGTATAATCAGCTAGTCCACCAGTTTGACCACCAGCTTACTCTACCAGCTTAACCAGCTTTGACCAGCTTTGTCCAGCTAGAAACTAGTTATGACTGGCTAGAAGTGCCGAAAATACAGCTTAAACCAGCTTAGAATCCTAGCTGGTATTTTCAGCAGGGTGTCAATTGTGCCTTATCTCCTAAGAAACATTGGTTCTGAAAAGAGAAGTATTCAGGATAATCAAAGAGGATCATGGGAATGTTTGCACAATTTCTTTCTGAACTGTTGAACTATTATTATCTGACAACACATAAGTGCCTCAAATAGCACAGCAGGTTAAAACCTGCTGAACATATGTAACAGGTGAGTCAATTTAAAGAACTTTTATTTTCTGACAATCAAAGAGAACATCATCGCATAGTAGGTGAGATTTGCTTATTAACAAAAGGGCAAGACATTTACCCTTCCTGTATAAATAAATGACCTACATTTTTAGCACACACACACACACACACACACACACACCCATATATATATTTTCAGCTGCATGATATAAATGTATTAGTTAATCGTTAATTTAACATGAAGCAGTTTACCTGTGAATCCAGGAAGCGGCATCAGTGAATAGGAATAAATCAGGAGAAATGGATTATACATAATGAAATGCTAGAAAAAATGCATTACATTATAATAGTAATTGTTATTAATCTTCTTAGATGCATATCTCATATAAAATATATGAGAAGAAATTGAAGTTAGAGTTAATTCTGAGAGTTCATTATCTCCATCTCCAAAAACAATTTGGTACCATACAGTAATGCACTGATGCTCAACTATTGATCAGCAAGAGGGAGAGATAAGGACTGCAGAATGAGCTCCACTTGTCACAATATTATGAGTTATTGTTGCTTTCTTATCTTTCCAATAACATTTGAAGAATAATAGAGCAAACACATATTACATATTTTTAATATGGAATTTTGATTTATTATTATAACAGGTTTACTCGTTTTATAAGTTTAATATAAAAAGTTTGTGCTAAGCCACCACAAGTATCTCTGCAAGTGTTCTCAAAAATACAGACTGTGTTTTTCCAACCTCAGAAATAAATGAGGATATTGTCTGGAAAATGAATTACATCAAAAGGCGGCTCATTTCCTACAGATGTATATGATGTCTTATTTGCCTGCTGTCTGAACTATCAAAGAGGGAGGTTATTACAGTGTCAGATAATGAACAAAAATTGAATAAAAAAGTAAAGTAAAAAAACGTAGTAATTATACAAATGAGACAATCTTTGAAATAATTTGAATAAAATGTCATGCATTGAAGGTGAGGCAAGCAAATTCATAAAATTGTCAGATACATGCATCATATGTCCAGACTCTATACTCTGACCTGCACTACTCATTTGGATTTCCCAGTTGATTCAAGACTAAAAGGTCTGTAATTCCTGCAAGGATGTGGATGTAAATGTCCTCGCGGAAAAGCTGACAATCTGCATTTTAACCTCGTATAACATTCATTGTTTCATTTCAAATCCAATGTATTTGAGTACTGACCCAAAAAAAAAAAAAAAAAAAAAATTGTCCTGGCATGTTTTGGGTCCACTTGCCCCCTTAGAGGGAAGGGTCATTCCAATAGTTATTCTGAGTGATCACCTTTATTCTATGATGAAATATTTCTATCCTGATGGGAGTGTTCCCTTTCAGGACGACAATGCCCCATCCACAGGGCAGTGAATGGTTTCATCAGTATGAAAATGATGTGAATCATATGCTATGGATTTTGCAGTCATCAGATCTCAACCCTATGGGAACTTGCCAAATGAGGGAATGTCTTTTAGAAGAATGGTGTTCCATCCTTCCAGTAGATTTCCTGACTTGTAAAATCTATGTTGAGGTGCACTGAATCTGTTCTGGTGGCTCGTAGTGGCCCAACACCTTACAAAGGCCCTTTATGTTGGCTTTTCCTTTAATTTTTCACCTGTCTATATATATATATATATATACACACACACACACACACACACACGTGTATATCCTACAATATTGTGTAACTGTACATCAATCGAAGGCCCCAAGCTTGTTCCTAATATTACAGTCGGGTTGCTCCAGGCTCATGAGATGGCGGTGCTTGCCCAGGGGTCACGCGTTCTGTGTTTTCATTTGTAACACTCCGTCTTGGGAACCCACCGCTGTGCATTTTCCATTATGTACTGAAGTGTCTGCGCCACACCAGTCATCGTCATGTAGCAGCGTAGGTCAAAGGTCATTTACTACTGAAGCCTCTATTTCTATGCCCTTTTATCTCAGCTGCATGGTGTTATTGTGTTGAGCTTAATTTCCCCCATTGTTCAATGTGAGATGTCTTACAAGCACTCATAGAATTAGTCTGTCCGCTTAAAAAATAAACAAACATTATTCATACAACAAATTCATAAATAGCTCTGAATTTTGGGCATTTATACATACTATTAAAGCCTTATTAGTGCAACTTGAGGTCAAATTGTAATAGATTTTCGCAGCTGTACATACAGGTTTTCAATCTCACATATGTCACACAAGGAATATCAGAATGAAATATAATACTCGTGTGCAAACTTGACTATGTTCAAATTAAAAAAAAAAAAAAATTCTCAGGTTTCTCCAACAAGCTCATCATTGTGGTTGGATCATCCGTTCGGCTTTTTTTGTTGTTGTAAAAATAGACAGTAATGAATAATAATTAGGAGAGGGGAGACAGAGTCCACAGGACGTGATTCATCTTCATTTTCTCCGCGGAACGTCGCATACCTCTTTTGGCACAGGCCCGGTCGTGGATGATTCGCCCGTCATGCAGACAGGAAATAAACACTGTCAATAAAAGTTAAACAATGAGACGGCATGGGGCGGTGGGCAGGGCCTTCCTGCATGAAAATAAAAACACACAGTCCCCTTCAGCGGACACGGACACGCAGAGCTTCAGCCAAAGGCCTGAGATCTGCGGGGACAAATCTCCCCCTGCCGACAGGGGCGAGACCGTAATTACAGTGCGGAGTGGCACTTCTCAGAGGAGTACCTTCCCCGTCTGGGCAGAGGTTAGGGTGGAAAGGAATGTCCTTGATAGCACAGCTAATATCCAGATGACTGTATCAACGCTAAGCATGTCTTGTTTAGCCAAGAGAGTTGGCAAATTCAATTTCATAGAAAAAGGCTTCCTATTGTTCCACTTAGCTGTGCTCCCTAGGAGACCGAACCTTTAACCTTGGGAACGGCAACTTGGCTACACCGTGCCATAAATCATCCTCAGGACGCTGCATTCTGAATTGTATTTAAATGAAATGAAAAAGAATAAAGGGAGGAATTGCCCACATCCTGCTACTTAGTCTGAGATTTCAGCACTAGTCAAATGTGGGAAGTGTGCAGATGCCACTGGGCGGAAATCGAAAGATCATTCCACTGAGGGAGTCTTACCTTCCTTCTTTAATGTAATGCAACTACACTATCATTAGAAACATTCCAGCTGCATCGTATCATGGGAGCAAAAATAATCATTTCAGCTACGATGATGAAAATCAAAGTGTTTCTCAAGCACAGATTGCACAAGTGGATGGATAAATGTTCTTTGAACCTCTCCTTGACCTTTCACCCTGACAGATGGCCCCGCCTCAGTGCTCCCCTCTCTGGTCACACCATCCACAGACGGCTGGGTCGTTCCGCACTGTGGCTGCTGGCTCCTCTGTAATTAAATAATTACTGATACCTTCATGCTTAATGGAGGATTGCAGTTTCACCACACCGCCTCCTCAATACTGCTTTGCCCAGGAACCAGCCACTCCCCTCACAACCTGCGGAAACTAAAGTCAATCTCCTGTCCTCTTTCTTCTCTGACTGTGTACATTTCAAGGACAGAGAATAACAGTAACAGAATAAAAGCATGAGCCTGCATATTTGACGTAGTTTAAAAACAAGGTCTATGTGGCATTGTTTCTTTTCTCCCCACAAAGAGGACAGTGATTAGAGGATAAATCTGTACAGGGGTTCAGACCTCAGAGGACATATTCAGCATGAGGAAGAGGCCTTGGAGTGAAAACCTTTTGACAGTAATAACTTGCAGTAATTCTGTGTAGTCTGCAACAGATTGTGGGTTTTTTTTTCTTCTGCGTACAGTAGATTTCAGAATTCAGCAAAAGTGCATTGAGAGAACTGTTCATCTCAATAAAGCTGAGAATGCTCTTTGTGTCTACATAAAAACATAAATTGGGATGGCAGGTATAGCATGGGCCAAGTGTGGGGTATACCCCATACCTATACAGCACAAAGGGCTTGGTATATCTCTGGATTACAGCACACTACATTGTAACAAATCTCTATAGCGGTACTTTAGGAGACTAGGCTGGTGAAAAGGCACCCACACTGAGACACACAGTAAGGTAACACACAATCATTGGAGCTGAACAAAACCAGATAGTAAAGGCACAGCATGTAACATATATGGTGGATAAATAAAAGACATTCGTCTCAGAAGAAAAGAAAAAAGAAATCATCAAGACCAAGAATTAGAAAGTCTTCACATAACCAGCTTACACACTGCCCCGAACCTGAAAGAGATTATTCCCATCTCCAACAAAAAAAAAACATATTTGCATTTGCCATTTGTTGTTACAAGTTAAACTTCAAAGGATGTATTTCCATTTCAAAGACTGTTCTGTCAGAAATGTTCTTCTGACAGAACAGAAGAGAAGAAACAACTCATGTAAAAGGATATGCATGAAGACTACAGTACATACAGTGGAAAAAAACCTTGTTTGACTATCAGTAGTATGCCCTGGCAGGCTTCACCTGGAACAAAGCTTGACGATAACTTAGTAATCACAAGCCTGGACGTTACATTTATTTGAAAAATGAGACACATGAAAAATTGAAATGATTAGAAATAATAATCCGCCTTGCCAGTAATAACATTACTTAGGTCCTTAAAATGAAATATTCTCAAAAATTCAGCTCAAAACATAATTCTGGTTAGAAATACTGTCTATCAATGTCCCCCCAATCCCAATTGGATTTATGCTTTCTCATACACTCAATAAATATATTCATACATACAATACAGAAACACATCTGACTTACCACTCTATGTAAGTAAATTCTGGTAAATTGAAGGGTCTACAAAACCTATTAAAACTTTTTTACTTTGGAAAACTTGTGCAACAGAGAAAAATACTTTGGGATGCTCAAATCATTTTCTCCAAATCTTCACATACATACATGTGTTTATACTGTCATCTCTGGATCGACTCCTAAAATCGAGTAAATGATTTGGAAAACATGAGGTTACGATGGACACACAATAGCAATAGCTAAGGAAAAATAATGCCCCTGTTTCCAATCAACTTCTTTGACAGGCTACTTGCTCCTGACAAGATAGAAATGATTTTGGTCATTTTGGGTTTGGCCTTGACAGGTGCTATTATCCTCACACGGGCCCACCGGAGTGTGTGCTGAATCCTGTGCTCCCATTGCAGACCTGAAATAATGGCTCTAATGACAGCATGGTGGTTACAGGCGCTCGTGTAAACTCAAACTGCCTCAATTTAGCGGTTTCCACACTCAAAACACCATCTCCATTCGCCCTTTTGCCCCAAAGGCGGCAAAATGTCTGACAAAAGTTTTCCTTTGGTTTTAAAATTTTTTTTTTTTTTACACATTGTATTTGTTCTAAAGTTGAGGGTAGGTTTCCAGCATTACAATAACAGACGTGCCTCTTCAGAATGGCATGAATGGAGGCCTGTTTGCATGAATGGTTTTATCGTTTAATGCAGATCTCCTCATCAGAGAGGAATCTTCACAAGCTTCCCCAATAATTGTCCCGCCCGTCCTGCCGGCCCCGCAGCCTGCGGGGGCTGCTCCCAGCCTGGCAGGGGCGGGCGGTCCATGGGAACGTACAGGAAATGAGTTTAACTCCCCGACACTTCCTGGGGAGGGACGGAGATCCAGGAAGGCCGGATTTCGCGGTGCAGAATGGGATTCGACCGCAGCTCGGGCTGTTCACAAAGCTGAGGCGGCGCCGCGATTTCACGACTCGTCTGACGGCGGCAGGCGAGAGGTTAAAAACCCTTATCTTTAAGATCCAGAAATGAGGCTCCTGACTGGACAGAGAGCTCACACCGGCTGCCTGGCTGCGCAAACAGCCTTGACACCCACTGGGCTAGGCCCACTGTGAAAGCCTCACCTCAGCGTTTCCTGGGCTTCGCTCTACTTGCGCCAGGCCAGGCTTTCTTCCCAGGCCCGCAGACGCTCCAGATGTCTGAAGATTAGGGGAGTCCCCTGCCTTTGTTTTCTTCTCTCCCCCGCTAGATTTATGGCTGTGTTTTTGCCCGTGACGGAGAGGGCTTCCTCCTCTAAATTCCTGCGGGATGCGTCAGGGAGACCGGAGCGGAGGGGCGTCTCTTTGAGCCCCCCGTCCTGGAGCCGAGCCAGACCAGGTGAAGAAGAGAGCCGGGCACGCTTGACCGGAGGTCAGCAGGCCGCTCCTGCCAAAACCACTGTGCCACCAAATGCCTGCTCAAACAGGCCCCGCCCCTTACATTAACCTCCAGGCACTGGTAACAAACTGCCCTCCAATCTGAGCCATATGCACACAAACAGGCCCCACCCCTCACATTAACCTCCAGGCACTGGTGACAAACTGCCCTCCAATCTGAGCCATATGCACAAACAGGCCCCGCCCCTCACTTTAACCTCCAGGCACTGGTAACAAACTGCCCTCCAATCTGAGTCATATGCACAAACAGGCCCCGCCCCTTACATTAACCTCCAGGCACTGGTAACAAACTGCCCTCCAATCTGAGTCATATGCACAAACAGGCCCCGCCCCTTACATTAACCTCCAGACACTGGTAACAAACTGCCCTCCAATCTGAGTCATATGCACAAACAGGCCCCGCCCCTTACATTAACCTCCAGACACTGGTGACAAACTGCCCTCCAATCTGAGCCATATGCACAAACAGGGCCCGCCCCTCACATTAACCTCCAGGCACTGGTAACAAACTGCACTTTAACAATGGCTGTAAAAGTACCACCGATCTTGGGGACAGAAAGGCGAAGCTTTCTGTTTGCAGTAGAAACTGTGCAGGATTATGGAGTGCAGTACCAGGGAAGTGAAAAGAACATTAAACACTCACCAAAGCGGACTAGTTTGAGTAATGACAGGGAAACAGGCGATCGAGGCACTTATTATTCTCCAAGGTATTATCGCATAAAAATGTGCACCAGCACAAAATCAGAAACAGGAGAAGAGGGAGGCAGACAGAACCGAGAACAGTCAATGACCTGCCCTGCTCATATTTGGATATCTGGATTATATATATGTTCTTCCTCTGGCGCCCAATTGCTTTAACATGTCTCCGCCTGACATAATTTCAGCTTTCGAGACACGATGGTATTCTGAGTAATGCTTGCTGACCACCCCTCCGGTTGCAAATGGCCCAGGCGCAATCCCCCGCCTGGAAAAGTCAGATAAATGAATAGGAGTCCAGCCCTTTCAGCCTCCTTAAAATTGAGCTCCGGCGAGGTCCCGATCTGGCGACCGGCCCTCGCGTCCTCCCGACGCTGCGAGGCGGAGGGAAGCAGCTGGGGAATCGGGGAAACGTCGCCCTCAATGAGAGCGCCAAGTCCAACGAGTCCTGACGGCTCAGACCGAGTCTCCCTGTTTATACAGGAGGGCGGCTTGGCGAGCTGAGAGCAATCTACACCGAGCCAGCCCCCCCCCCCCCCAGGTCTGAAACAACCGCGAGGAAAAAAAAGGGGGGGGGGAAGCGACTGTGGATGCAGAGGAGTGAATTAACTGCAAATTACCTTGCACTTCAAACAGGATTAAAGAAAGTGCTTTGCTTTTTTTTCTGTAGAATTAAATACTTCATTAATTAAGTCTGGGATCACCAGAAGTCAGTGTGGACATTCCAGAAAGGGACTTTATGAACTAGCAGTGAGAAGGGTGGGGGGGGGGGGGAAGGAGACAAACCCCCCAGACATGTGTTTGGCGGAACTTAATCTCATTCTTATTAACTGATGCTCAGGTGTAGTGCAGAATTAAAAATTTTAAAAAAGTTGTTAATGAGGGGGCACAGAACTGTAGCGAGCCAAGACTCACCCGGACTTGTTTTAAGCAAAGATGCAAAAACCATTTGGTGGAAGGGAAAGGGGGGCGGGGGGGGGGGGGGTGAGGCTGAGACTTAAATCCTCGGAGGTGCGGATCTGTGCCATAAAGACCGACGGGGGATTTACACATGACCACAGCTGGTCTCAGTTCACCTGAACCTCTCACCGACCTCTGGGTGTGAACCGAGGCACATTTCCTCGCCCGCGGTCTTCGGTACAGTAGGCGCGGTGGTCTCTGAAGTCTGCACCGCTCCGTGCGGTTTCCCTCAGATTCCTCCACCCGAGCTTTGGCACTAATATAAAAATATGGGAGGAATCAAGTTTCCAGACCGACTCCCCGGCACTTAAAAACTCACACTTCTCCTCTGCCGATTGTCTTTATTGCTGTTCGAGGCATCGCCGACCCGTTGGATCCCTCGCCAGCTGTAAACCGGCGGTGAAAGCAAGAATAAAACGATCTCTCAGCAGAAAGGCTGAAGCGTGGGATATAGGATTAGAGGAAAGTGTGTACTTCCCCGCTTCTTTTTTTTCACTTATCTGACCGCTCCATGTGCGCACGCCTCATAACCTGGACCGCAGACAGAGGCTGTCAGACCGCCTGAGCTGAAGCACGGCTCTCAGGCAAACGCCATCGGCGCTTTCTTTGGCCGCCACATACAGTACTCACGTTAGCCAGGCCTTTGCAGAGAGGCGAGGAAAAAAACATCCCACAACGGGCCAGTATCTTCAGACTATACGCGTCCCTTTTGCCTGGTAGCCGTGACGCAGCAAGCAGTGATACACTCCAGGGCCATGTGCCATACTGTACGTAGACTTCTGAGGCTCTTCTCACAGCGCCTCTATGTACACTACACTTTCTGCGCACATAAATACTATCCTGCAAATGAAAAGGCTTAGACTCTGCAATACAGGACTTACCGTCTCCACGAGTCGCACTGGAATTCTGTGTACACTAAGCTATCCCACTGTTGTGGTTAAACAGTGGCTTGTGCATTCTTAATCTATTTACTGTAGCCCCTGCATGCATGTGTGTGTGCATGTGCATGTGAGTGTGTGCGTGTGGCTCACTAGCCTTTAGAATTCCATTGTTTGTTGTGTAACATTATGACACCATTAAAGCGTAGGACATGGAGTGCTTCTGAGCACGTACGCCTCAATGGTATTACAGACCATTACAGCAGATGACCTCATCATCGAAGGAAGGACCCTTTTGAATTGCGCATCTGGCGAAACAATAAATGAACGCAACAGAAATGATTGTAAACAGGATGAAAACAGCCTTCCTTTTATTCTAAATATGATATGTACAGGGAAAGAGGCTGTGTACATTTTTAATACATCGTGTAAAAGTCTCATGAACCAATTGCACAGTCCGTACATTAGTCACCTGCTTCAAACAGCACAGTACCTAAATTCATGAAGGCGATGAAAAATGCACTGATAAAAATACACAGTAAGATCAGTTGTTCTTCCTGTCGTCATAAAAAAACAATACCGTAGCTTGATGGGAACACAAAAACACGGAAGAAGACAATGAAGAGAAACCAGAAACAATGATCACACGTTAAAAATGGCGCCGCACAGCGATGCATCATTGTTCCCGTCCACGCTCCAGGCATCGCAGGCACTTTAAAAGCCTCGGAGCGCACCCAGTGACACGTGAAACAGGTGCGGGGCCGCAGTCACACACACACACAACGAAGTGCCATGATGTCATGGCCGAGGCAGTAAGGCTTTCTTTTGTGCCAGCGCGGACTGCGTTTCGCATTCACGGGCCAAACAAGGCGTCCCTCCTTGCTTTACATACAAAAAAAAAAGAAACATAAAAGAAGAACCTCATTTTCTCAAGGTCAGTGGTGAGTGAAAGAGAGAGGGAGAGGGAGAGAAAGAGAGGGAGGGAAAGAGAGAAAGAGAGACAGAGAGATGCCAAACACCCCTCTTTGTTCACACCTCGTTACAGAAACACAGAGGAATACTTCTGAGGACATATTTGAATAAATCACCTATGAGGCCAATGTTTCCCTTTTACACACTCACTCCAACCCTGTTTCCAATTGCCACAGCACGTCAAAGTGTTCAATCCCCCTGCCCATGCGCTCTCAGCAGAGAGGACAGCGCTACATTACGGGCTCTGTTTACACACCAGGAGACATTATTACCAGGCTGCAGTGTCAGCAGTGGGCTACACGATTATCATTCTCTTTCCTTTTCGATTCCGCACAACAGAGGCAGCAAAAGTCAGATTAAACAGTTCTAACAGAGCACGGGACTGCGCTTCCGCCCGGGCGGCTCGGGGAGAAACGCAAACCGATGTTGTACCGTCGTGGTGTTTGTCTTTAGTGCAAATGATCTCTCGATTAACCGGCGTAATGAAAAATTCAGAGAAGGCTGGCAGCGGCGTCTGACTGAAAGCCAAACTGGAGATGGTGCATGGTACAAAGCAGAGAGCTGGAGCTGGCCTCCCTCGCCCTGCCCCCCCCCCCGAATCCCCCTGAATCCCCCCTGCGGAGATGACACACACATTCATTTTTCATGAGGAACATTAATTAATAACCCTCTCTGACCCCATTTATACAAATGAGTTATCTTTGTGTGCGGGGGGTCTGAGTGAAAGCGGATCTAAAGGGTTGTGTTTGTATTAAAAAGAGGAGGAAAAAACACCTGAATAAAACAAAAGGAAATCAGGAGAGAGAGAGAGAGAGAGAGAGGGGTAGAGCTGCATCTGAGGCTGTGGGGGGTGGGGGGGTTGTCGGGGAGGTTTGGGGGTGTTTCTCCAGGGCTGGGAGCTGTGGGTAAAGGGGTCAAGGACCTGCTTTCACACTGGGGGGCACACATGGAGATTCTGTAGATGTACTTCAGCACCCACACACACACACACACACACATACATACATATGCACACACACAACTAAGCACATCCGCTCAGACAGACACATACAGTACAAACACACAAACACACAGACTGATGCACACTGACAGACACACACACTCAGGATTTCAGACACACACGGTCACACGCTCAGGAGCACACTCATGCACATACAGGAAGCTGTACAGCAGGGCAGAGGGAGACCTATCCCATCAGCCTCCCTGGCGCTATGTGTGACATCACCGAGCGAAGCCCCACATCGTACGTCGCGCCCTGCCCGCACCCCGTGGGCGGGGACCCCCACGCCCGACCGCATCGTAGAGAAAGTGCTGCTTCAGGGACACGCCCAGGAACTCTAAAGGCACAGAAAGCGGGGGATGGACACAGGAGTCATTCCCCACAGAGCCGCCTTCTCAAAACAGCCAGCACAGGAGGATACGGGGAAGGAGAGATAAAGAAAGGAAATTCATATATACATAAAAAAATTTTTTTAAACACAACATACGGATTCAATATTTTGCCGGAGAAGTTCAAAGCTAACAGTCTCTCTGCTCTGCTTTTTTAAAAAAGGATTTGATTTGCTTTGTTATTGCCACGCCCGCCCCGCCCACTCCTCCTCACGTCAGGGGTAAAAAAGCCGGCCCTTCTCCGGGGGCTGTGGCCTGTTGAGCCTGGCCAGCTGGGTCGGGGAGGGGGGCACGTCCTGGCGGTAGGGTCCTTTGGGCGGGGCGGGGGCGAGGGCGGGGGCGGGGGCGGGGTCGTAGCTGCCGGGCGCCTCCTGCGGGGGAGGCAGCTTGGTCTTGATCTCCTGCTCCTTGCGCCGTTGCTCCTGCCGCAGCAGCTCCTGCGTCTCCAGCAGCACGCGGGCGTTGAAGCCGCCGCCGCCGCCCCCGACGCCGCCGCCCCCGCCGCCCGCCCCCAGGTAGCCGTTCCGCGAGCCCTGGTAGCTGGAGTAGCGCGGGTTCTCCTTGGCCGTCTGGAAGCCCTCCCCCGGGGGGTACGCCCTGTCCCACGAGTCCTGGGACACCGTGCTGGGGGTCTTACGCGGTTGCCTGGAAGGTGGGGGGGTGGGGGGGGAGAGAACAGACGGGACGGGCGTCATTAGGCTTTGCGGCGGAGCGTACCGAGACCCCTTCTAAAGCGGGACGCCGCTGGGAGGAGCTGGACAAAGCGGCGGCCGCAGGAGCGCGCATTACTCACGCGCCGTAGACACGCACAATCGCTAAAGCGCTAGCGCCGCCCATTCAGCCCTGCTCGGGGAGAGACAGACAGGCAGACAGGCCGCATTTACTCCCACAGGCCGCGGCGGCCCGCCGTCTTTGTGATCCGCTCTAATCAAGCCGTCCTCACGGCGGGCCTCCGACAGGCCCGGCCGCCGCTAAGGACGAGCTAACCCAAAATCGTTTCTAAAAGCCATTATTGCGAAATTCTTCGGTTCAGTAACGCGTCCATCGCGGACCCCATTATTTGAATCCATTAGGTTGACGCGCGACGTGGAGCGGGGCCCGCGGATACAGTGCGACATCTTCAGGGTTCACGGGAAAAGAAAGAAGCCCATTCACACCTCGCTGGGCTTATGCAGCTTAAATGTCGATTCAAGTTCACTTACCGTGAGGCCGTGAGACCCAAGACAGCCATCGAAGCGGCCTCAGCGTGATCCTGACATACCCCACTTTAAAGGCTGCATTCGTATCGCATTAGCACTGGAGAGAGGAGGGCGAAATGCATACGGCGCACTGGCGAAGACAGCATACTGCTCCGTGCCGGCTTCAAACAGACTACAAAGGACGGTGTAATAAAAGACATACTCTGCATAAAAGGGGAGGAAACCGAATGCTACACTAAGAATGCTATTACTGCTAACACTTTTAGCAGAAGACGATGAGTTACTGCACTGTTTCGGTCTAGTGCTGAAAGGACACCGTTGTGCAGAGGGCTCTTTTCATCCATAAACCACGCCACAGCTGCCGACTCAACCTATACACAATGGAATGTAGTGTCTGAATTTATGCTCGTACAAAAACAATGGAGATACTCTCTGTAGTGTATGAGTGCTAATACCGCCGGTTGCGCAAGCTAGCTATCATTTTGGTCATTATTGTCATAATAACCACATACTACATGGTACCCTCAAGGATATGTCACGAAGTTCATAATTCAAGCATTTATACAATGGTAACCACCTATCTTGTAAGCATCTGTGCAGCTACGGTTTTCTATTGAAGGGTGCCGTTTACTCAAGGGCAGCAGTTACTTGGAGGAATGCAGCGCATCCTGCTTTCATGAATGCAAATCAAACATCTTCCCCATTCCAAATCGGGCCTGTACGTATTAAGTAAATGGAGAGGATGAAGGAAAACACATGGCGGATCCTCAGACAGTGTGGATCTTTGTGTAGAATTCAAAGTGGCAGCAGATGTTGAAACAGACTGCCGAAAAATCCTCACGCCCCGGCATTCTGTCGCTACGGCATCGACGGCGGCGCTGTCAGAAGACTCGTACATATGTTCAACAACAGTCACAGGGATCTGCGTTTTCCGTACCGCGCTAAGCATAATTGAACGCCAACTGACCTTTACTCTCCGCACATGCCTTACCGCAGACAATTCGTTTTCTCTCTCTTAACTATAGCTTTGCCTTCTTCCTATACGGTAAGCAGGAGGTAAATAATTCTACAGTTTTGAGGACATTTAATTAAAAGGAGCATTAGTGCCAGACGAACGTGGATTACATTTGACTAAAAGAATATAACAGACGGAATGTGAGGCAGAAATTCAAGCTGAAGGGAAACCTGTCTGCTGCCTGAAGAGACCTGCTTTATCACGTCTATCAAGAGGAGAGTGCCTCCTTTTGCCTCAGTTACAAAATTAGGAACAACGTTTTTCTTTGTTTGTGTGTTTGTGTGCGTGTGTGTGTGTGTGCGTGTGTACATACATTATATGACCAAACATATCTGGACAGCCCTTGGTCTGAGGCTGTTTTTCATGGTTTGGGCCAGGTTCCTTAGTTCCAGTGAAGGCAAATCTTAATGCTACAGCATAAACATTCTAGATGATTCTGGGCCATGTAGTGTACATGCTTGTGTGTATATGTTTGTGTGTCTGCACATATGTGCTCGCGTCTGTGCGTACATGTGTGTTTGGGTGTGCATGTATGCATATGCGCCTGCATGAGCAGCCGATGACACTCACCCCCATGCGCACTCAACTACCCACACAAACACAAGCAAACACACAACTACACACAACCACACACACACACACACACACACACGTGCACACACGCAAAGCCAAAGAGACACCAAGACCCAGTGATGTCCCATCAGCCACACTGCCACTGTCTCTCACAGAACATCAATCTCCATCTATCACCCTTTAACATTCTCAGGGACGGTCCCGTTCTGACGGCCAGGCGGTTCATTAGGATAGCTTACAGCTCTCTTCCAAATACCTCAACGTCAGTCCACAGATTATCAGATTGTTCTCCCGAGAAGACGGCGTGGAATGTGCTTTGTGTATGTGTGGACCACTAATCTTGGTTCGCATTTCAAGCTCATTATTTGGCCGGGGGGCAAGCGGGGGCTTGTTATTAATCCAGGGCTAACTCCTGAGTTGACTTTGGTTGCTAATTAGGAGATACTTTCAGGGGCTCTCTCTGATGTTACTTGCAAATGCCAAAGTTCAGCTTGTTTATATTTGACCTCTGTCACCTGCGCCATGAGATTATGCTAGGAATGAGTATCAAAGGGCAACTGTCACACACGGCTCGTCTGGTGAACCTTTTTCGATAACCGCGGGGTGAATGCCCCTTTAAGAACACGGACCTTTTCTTTTCATTTCTTTGAAGCTGTATTTGGCTGTTTTTTTTGCCATTTTCCCTCAAATCAGTGTTTGCAAGCGGCATCAACATTCAGGAATATGACACTGAGCGCACTGAGAAAAAGTATGAATCAAATGTCAGAATGGAAAGAAATGGAGAGGCAAAATCTATTATTTGGTAGTTTCACATTATTCAGATTCAGATGACCGGTACCAGAAATGCTCATGACTAGGCGTGGCCAAAATGGCTGGCTGGACAGCCCAGCCTCTATAGCTTACCTATTTCATACGTTTTCTCAATGAAATAATAAATAAATGAAAGCTAAGAGGACTGGAGCGCGAGTGGATCAGTCGTAGTGTTTTTGGTCCACCGGTGCGAGCAGCACAGCTGTACGGTAATGCACAAACGTCAAACAAGGACAAAATTTGTCGGAAAAAGTATAATATTCTGAAGAGCACTCGCTTTCAAAATGTTCCCATTTCCTGTTCAAATGCTTGGCCGTAGTGGGCGCCTGCACTTTTTATTTTGTTAATGATGAAAATCAGTGAAGTCTACTGGAAAAACATGGCGGTGAATGGTTTGTCCTACAGCCAGCCTTCAGCAGCAGCCCCTCACACCAGGCCTGTCTTTTTCATCAGGCGTGGAAGCGATAGGAGGCATTCTCTCACAGTCTGCCGGCTATCTGATCTGAATTTACAAGAAACAGATCTTTGGTAGAACCCCATCAGAAAGATAGCTGGAAAAGCAATCGCTGATATAAAACACTGCCGGGGGCCTTAATATTCCAGATACTTCTAAGCTTTATTGATGTTTGTGACAAATACGTGGAAGAAGCTGGGGGGAGAAAGAATGTAGAAAAGTGGATTTCGCCAAACTTATACTGAAGTCGTGATTGATCCTGAATAATAACTCAAGCGCGCAGTAGTGGTGAAGATAAACTCCGCTTTGAAAACACATTTTTTAAGCTACATGTTCTTATGTTTTGAAAGGGTATTTTTTGGAGCCTTAAAGGCAGTTTGATAATTCACCATTTCAAATGGGCTAGTATTGATGAAATAAAATGCAGTATTACTCACTGAGGAAACATCTCAGGTTTGCATTCTGAGAATATTCTTTACAGCCATTTGGCAAAATAATGCTCCAGAATGTTACTGCAGATGCCTGGCTTCAGCTACTTAGGTTGAATGGTTTATAGTTAGATATGTCAGATAACCTTGGCTTCAACTGTATTGATCTGAATCACTCAAAGCCCATCAAATTATACCATTTTAAACCAAGAACCACCTCACACCTGAAGAAGTCCCGACGCCATCCATCCGCTCACACTGACAAAGCATGCACAGCTGTACTGATCCCTGTGACCCTCAAAAGAGACGGCAATGGAGAAGAGAAAGAAAAACGGAGCGAGAAAGAGAGAGAGTGAGATGGGAATGAAGCAGGGAGACCGATGCAGAAAGAGAGCGAGAGGGAGGGACATAATAGAGACAAGCCAATAAAGGTAGGTAGAGGCAGAGAGGCAGTGATATAGGGAGTAGATAGAGAGAAATGGAGGAAAAAGAACAAGGGGATCAGACAGACAAGAGAAAGCGATAGAGGAGAAGAAAGAGAAGAGACGCAGCGATAAAAACAGACCCAGGCAGAGACAGAGATAGGGGACTGAGATGGAGAGAGCGGTAGAGGGATAGAGAGGCAGGGATACCTTGGTAACGAGCTGTACTGTCTTTGGGTCTGCTGGAAGGAATCCCTCTCGTCCTGTCTCTGCCTCTGCATCTGCATCTCCACGGAAACCGAGTGGCGCCCCGTCTGTGCCCCACCACCAGGCTGAAAGGCACGCGCACACACACGTTACACCACTTTACATTACATTACATTACAGGCATTTAGCATTACATTACATTACAGGCATTTAGCAGACCATCTTATCCAGAGGCGACTTACACAACTTTATCACATAGCATTTACATTGCATCCATTTATCCAGCTAGATATATACTGAAGCAATGCAGGTTAAGCACCTTGCTGAAGGGTACAACGGCAGTGTCCTATTGGGGGAATCGAACCTGCAACCTTTAGGTTACAAGCCCAGTTCCTTACCCATACACACACACAGATACACCGCCGCCGCCATCACGTTAGCACTTGCATGTACGTAAGGCAGGTCTTTGAGCATTTATATTCCCGCTCATGAGGGACTGGACACAGCAGGGCGATTTGGTAGAAACAGAAACAGACACGAATGCAATGATATGCAGTATATGACAGTACGGTTTCTCCAGCACAGTGGCTGCTCACATTTGAATGTGCCCTGATACTTGGACTCCTGCCAGTCATCGATGACGAGCGCATCGTGTGACGGCGTTTCCGTCAATTATGAAATGCGTAGTGCCACCAGGGACAAAACACAGAGAGCATTCGTTCATTAGAGTCACTTGTTGAAATACTGTTTTCTGAAACCGTGATGCCGAAAGTGCAATTATAGAGCTCGCTCAGTTACATGTTACGTGGGTGGGTGCATGAATTACGGCTTTCCTTTAATTCAGCGAACGTAGACAGTATTGGGTCTCAGATTGACGAACCGTGTGAAGCTGCGTTTCCTATGTAAATAAAAAATTGGAGAAAAAAAAAATGATTCTCTCATTACCATGTCCCTCAGCTCTAACATATGCATTATTTAAAGCTCTACATGGCAGGATAACTCAGCCTCACTGAATGGGGTATACTTGCCTTTGAATAATGTCTCAAATGTTCCTTCAGACCCTTCTTACAAAGGTGGTTTCATTATCCCAAAACTGAACACAATCAATAACAGGCGGGTCATTTAACATTTAAATCACAGGTGAAGTTAATAGAGTCACGCAAATTAAGATTCAATTGCACAGGATTAACTTTCCGACACATATACTGTGTAATAAATTAATCTGTCATGAGAAGTGCTGCAAAGACAGCCCCTTCATTTAAATTTGAATTCTAAACAGTTAGGAATGCAGAATTTCCTTGAAGGGACCCTCAGATATGCATTGAGGACAATGTAAATTTGTATGAGTATGAGACACACACTATGCTCATTCAATGTCCAGACAATGCCATTACAGGTATTGTGGCATGATAAAGATGAGAAAATTTAGAACGTACCGTATCTGAAAGGCCAGCTGTCTATCACACTGACAGCTGTAATAACAGTACAATTAACTCATTTAGAAAGCTAGCCTGAACCCTCCATGTCTCTCAAAATTAAAACAAATAAACAAAAAAAAACCATATGATTCCAAGAGAGTCATACTCCTTCTGTAATCTCTCCAGTTTCAGCGAAAAATGAGTATCACTGTTTTTTTAACAACTGGAAGTAGTCATAACATGATATCAACTTTATTGGAAGGGAAGAGAGTGGTTTTATTAAACCTGAAAAGGTGGAAAAAAGAAACTTTCCGTGGCGCCGAAATGAAGGAGAAAAGGACAGAAGCGCCCGAAAGAAGAAAGCTAGGTTTTCGTTCTGGCAGAACGCAGAGGAGACTGACGCCATGTCACAGAACTAAATGACAAATGGCTGGGGAGGAATAATCAGTCACGGTAATGGCATTAGCAGAGGGGAATCTGATTACTCCCTGTTCTGCTGGGATACTGGGCTTTATAAAACATGACATTTGTTGAAATCAAATACGAAGATGCCCATTATCTAAACGAACAAAAAAAAAAAAAAGAAAAAACTAAAAAATGATGTCGATACAGCAGATTTCTTGCTTTTTAAATTTTTTTCCCCCACACTGCCCAAACCACACAAAGATGGAGGAGGCACCTGTCCAAACATACCAGCACAGAAACAAAAAAAGTAAAAAAAAAAAAAAGTAAACGTGTAATTAAGAAAATTATTTGCAGCCATTAAAGACCAGAGACCGTAAGAACATATTGGGGGGGGGGGGGGGGGGGGCGCAACCCCAGACTTTTCAGAAAGCAGAACGAGGCTCGGGGTCCTAATAGTGCTGATAATAGGCCGGGCAGGCCTGGCCTCCCCAAAATCAAAGCGAGGTCAGGGCTGCAGAAACGTCCCGTGTCAGCGCCTGCTCTCGCAGATGGACGCCAGCGCTGCCCGCGCCCCGCGCCTCGCCGTTCGACCCCGCGGCGCGCGGAATGGCTTCCAGAGTTCCACCCCGCCTCCTGCTCGCTCGCGGGGGGCATATGGAATGCATTTCCCTGCTAAATGCCCCGGACCGCCTCCTGTAAGAATGGGGCCAGGGCAATGGTAGCTGCTCCTCTGAGTTTATGCGTGGCCCCGAACCAGGACCCGCTCGTTTAGGGTTATGAGCCCCGTCTGCTCGCCGCTGTTCGGGAGGTGCCCACGGTACAGTCCTCTCCGTCGGCTGTGAGCGGGGCTGCCTCACATCCGCAAAGCAAGGCCAACAGGAAGTGTTGTTTTGGCTAATGAAATATTGCTGTTGCTATCCAGAAAAAGAGTTAACTTTCTTAATACATAGAACATTCCTACCCTGCTCTCTGTACCATAAATCTGTACTAACTAATAAATAAAGTTAGGCAAAAATTCCTTGCAAACGAACCATAATGTTGGTTTGACAATTACAAAAAAATAAACTGTTACTCTGTTTCTGACAATTGGAGACACAACAGTGTTGTGCAACATTGACGAAATCCAGAAAGAAAATAATAATGAAAACACAACAGCGGAGGGGTAAGACTTGTAATTCACAACAGATCTGAAAATGGAGCTTGCCAGCGGAACGCTGAGAAAAACAAACGTCCACACTACTGTATGTACAACACGGCCCTTTGGAACTCAATCTCTCCCCCGTATCTGTGTACACAAAACAGCACACAAAGGATGCTGAATCGGTTCTCCATTATCTGAGAGTGGTTTATTGGACAGACGGGTCACCCGTGTTTGAATTCACACAACGTCCTGCTGATAGCACCTGCTGACTGTAGTCCAGCACCAGGCAGGGTATCTGGCCCAGCTATTACCTCTGACCTGCTCACATCGGTGTTCCGGAACATTCTGAAAGTGATGACGAGCCTCTCTCTCCCTGCTTTTTAAAAGTGAACCTCTTTTCTCATCTGTCGCTTTGTGACACCGGGGTGCACAGTTGCATTCCTAGTAAATCTTTTTAAAGCCTAAGAGGCAAAAAAAAAATAAGGGCTATGATAATCCGTGGCGCATTTATTGACAGTCGTTCAAGTTTTCTGTTTCTGTTTGATTCTGTGCAAGAGGAAAACCCTATGGGGAGGGGCTCTGAGGAATCGGGTTCTTCTCAACTCCCCCACAGATTCACTTTTATTGTTTAAAAAATATATAGGAATGCCCCAGGATTATATACGCGCAGTTTGGGATTAACATCTGGAAATCCCCTTTTTAATACCCTGCACATTACACCGTGGGGGAGAGAAAAATCATTCAAACTCCCTGCCACTTGGCAGTGGTGTGCGACAGGGCCGGGGTGTGCGGATAATGCTCGGCTGACGCTACCCCTCTCAGCGTTCAGCCCGAGGGCTCGGAGAGACGGGAACAGGCCCGCCTCACCCCTCCTCTGCGCTTTTACTCCCCATATATTACCGCTTCTCACTCCGCCTTCCACTCCAGCGCTCCCGGAAAGTGAGAGGGAAGAAAAATCTTTCTGAAAAGCACAACTGAAAAGAAGATTAAGGCCTGGGCTCAATCTACACGGCTCCTGCTTTGTCTTGCGCAAATTGAGCTTTTCCCTTTACAGACGCTTGTGAGATTTGGTTCTTTTTTCGAGTCGTCAAACCGCGTATACCAAGTTACAAATTAAGCACATACATTTCCTTGGGAGTCAAAGTTAAGCATGAATGTTTGATTGCTTGCCAAATCAAATTTCCATCATGGATAAATGGTCTGTAAAATGACTGTTGTTGCTTTTATACACAGAAAGGAAAAATGGCAGAACAATTTTTTAAATTTCAGTGTTGAGTTAGTGGCCATGCGGATGGGGTTGATGTCAGTGAACGAACAAGTAGTACTGTCACCATGGCGTTGACTGCATTTGCTTTACTCAAAGGCATGGGGTAAATAAGCGTTCTTATTTACCAAGAAAATTCTACAGGACCCAAACACCCTAGCTCCCCGCCTCCCCCCCCGTGTGAAAGTGTTGTTTTTATATAAAACGGCAAGACTCTCCCTTTCAGAATGTATTTTTTTTCTCTTCAACTTGCATTCTTTTTGAAATTCATCCTTTTTTAAAAACAATAAAAGAACAATTTCTGTACTGGCCTCTCCAATATTTCCCCGTGTTTACATTAGGTGCTACATCTGCAAATGGCTGTTATTCCTGGCAGCGGGCCCTGACCTTTCCGAGGGCAGCTCAGCTAATTGCCTGAGAGGGGTTTTTTTTTGACCGAACGGTATATGTTCGAGCCGCTCTGGATTCCAGACCGAGGCGCTTCCTGCGTCTCTCCCCCCCCCCTCGCCCGCCCTCTCGCTGCCGCGGCCCCTCCGCCGGGGGAGCGTGCTCGGACATTAATACAGAGAGCGCCGCGCCGCGCCGCGCCGGGCCCGACAGGCCCCACCGTATTTTATTACCGGGAACGCGCTCCCGACAATGTAAACAATTGCAGGGCAATTAAGAGTCTTAAGCGGAGCCCGGCGGCCGCCCGGCTGTGTAAATACCAGTGTTTTACTCCCCTCGGAAGCAGGAAATGCAGTGTAACTGTATTAGACTAAAGGAGGGGGCTTTGATCCATCAATAAGACAAACAGCGGCAATAAGCCACGGTAAACAAAGCCCGTCTGACTGCTCCGGATCCTCCGCTCTGAGCGGAGCGGGAGGCCGGCGCGGCGGGGCCGCGGCCGAGCGCCGGCAGAGCCGTCTGTCTTCAGACAAGGCCCCGCCGCCGCCGAGCGCCGCCCTTCCACAGCGACGCTCAGGAGAGAGACGAAAGGCCCTCCTCCGGGTCTCCACGGGGAAATGGCTGCTTTAACACGGCTACGCACTGCACTGCCGGTCTGGCTTTGTCTTACAGCGCGGGGCCTAACTGATCAGACGACTTAAAACGCAAAAATCAGCCATTTCCCATATTCTGTTTTCATATCCTGGGAAGGAGGAGGAGGAAGAGGAGAAACGGTGGGTGGGTGGAACTCTCCGGTGGTTCTCCGCACACGGAGGGTCGGTGTTCTGACCCATGAAACGGTTCTGTTCCATAAAGGCAATTAGGCCGTCATCTGTAAAAATCCCCGTCGCGCCAAGAACAGGAAGTCATCAGGCAAGCCCCGATGCCCGTCTCAAGCCATTACATCCAAAAGATACACAACCATTTGACCTTTCGCCCCAGAGTAGAATTTCCCAGCATACATGGCTGAACCCCACACCCCCCCCCCCACCCCCCCTTCAGGTTAAAAATGTAAAATAAATAATGCATAGCCTCTAGCCTCCAAATGTAGCCTGTAACACCATGGAACACAAGAATTCCAATTTATTGTGTACACTGAAATCAGACCTTGAAAAAAATCATACTACCTCAATACATATCCTGCAAAAACAGAGATAAATACAAAGTGCAGGCCTCCAAATTTAAAAAAAGAACTCTACTCACACAGAAAATGAGAACAGAACAATTTCCCTGAGACTACAACCTAAGAGTAGGCACAATTCAACCCTTTTCATATATTAATAGAGATAAGCAGAACACTGTCTGAGGAAAATCAATAAGTAAAAAAGACCCGCTCTCGTCAACAGGGACTAGAAATTTCTCTTTCGTACGACTGAGAAATTACACTTGATGATAGCAGGAATACTAAAGAAGGACCGGAAGCGTTTTAGAAGCTTTAGAACATTTTGCTAAATTTTCTCCAAATTGTCTCTCAATCGTTCTTTTTTTTGAGAGTACAAAAAAGGGAAAAGCACGACTGGAGAATTCTGTAACTGTGGGAAAAGAAAAAAAAAGCTTTTTTTTTTTTTTAAATCACTGAGGGAAAAAAAACTGAGGCAAAGAAATGAATCGACAAGTCTACGTCATGCCCACTTAAAAATAGCGAGCCATGAAGTCGGTTTTTATAGCTGTCTGAGACTTCAAGACACGGTTGAAATGAAGACCCAGTCAGCTGATGAGACAGACTCCCCCCTGATGACCACAGTTCCAAAATATCAATTAAAAAAGTACCTGACACAACTCCCCTTTCACACAGCACTTCAGATAAAGCAGCAGTGGGAACAGTCTAAATAAAAGGCAGGCTGGTTTTTGAAGGGCGTGACTGGGCATCCTGTCTCAGCTATCTAGGGCTCCTGGGTGATACTATGGGTGTTACTATGACGACAGAGGGGTGGCAGTGGATGGGTTGGTGGTGTGCGGTCAGAGGTCCGGGTGTGTGAAGAGCATTTATAGGGGAGGAGAGTGGTGGCACAGGCGGGGTTGGTGAGCGGTCCAGTGTGAATGACCGGGTCTGGTCGCTCACCCGAGGCTGCTCTGCGCCGTGGGCACGCTCACGGTCGTCCGGGTCGTCCTCCCGCTGGGCCTGCTGGAACTCGTGCCGCAGCTTCAGTATCCGGTCGTGGTTGCTAGGAGCCACTCTGTTGCTGCGTAACAGGGGGGAGAGAGGAGGGGGAAAAAAAGATTAGCTCGGGCTGAATATTACCAGGCCCCCTTTTGCAACAGGCCAGGATGAGGACATAAAACAGGTGATGCATTAACCTCTAAAGACAAAAGCAAGTTCTGTTATACATGGTTGGAGCTTTCTGAACATGCCTGAGAAGTGATATTTTTGTGCACATAAAGCCAAGAGATAGAGAATAAACGTGATTAATGCCTGCATTGTGCACTGTGTATAATACTGCACAGGACAGAGGCAGATTTCACCTTAGCGTTAGAGATCTTATTTCCGTCTCTTGACTCTTGAGGCATTCTTGGACAGTGTGTGGATTAATTTGTTTTTATTAATATAAAGCAGTGATTCTCACCCTGCTCGAACAGAGAACTGTACTGCTCATTTAGCAAGCAGCAAGCTGAGCAACACTGGTCACGTGACTTGAAAGAATATTCCACATACAGTATCAACAAAAATACACACGTGAACAAACAATGCGCATAAAACCAGCATATTTTAGCAGTGGGTATTTCAAAGCACGCGGAAAAAGAGTCACATGACACCTTGCGCTGCTGCTCGCGCTGCTTTGCACTGTATTTAATGACTCAGACAGTGGCGGAGAGGTGGGCGTGGTTCATGTGATACAGTCTGGGCGGCACCGGCCGCAGGGCCCACAGCGGCGAACGGAAAAAGAGCCACAGATTTATGGGGAGGAGGGGGCATGTGGTGAGACGCTCCCCGCAGACAGACCCCCGTCTCCCCCCCCCCCCGGCCTCTCCGACTGTCTACCGCTACGGCCCGCCCGCGTTAGAAAGGGGGAGGGGCAGACGCACCGTATTTTTATGTTTTTTTTGGAAATGGAAAAACCCAAATACGGTGCCCTCTGGAGCGACGGGCCGCAACCGCCGGAAACCACAGAGGCGCTTACAAACGGGGGCCGGGCACGGCTGGCAGGCGACAGCGGCGCTCGCCCGGAGACGGAGCGCGCTCAGACGTGCGCTAAATGTCATTCTGAACCGCGGCGGCGAGCCATGGGAGCGCCGCGCTCTGTTCCCACACAAGCGCCCGCCCGCGTACCTGCACAAAACGATACGCATCCCCGTCGGACCAGGACATCCGGTTCTTTATAGCCTCCAGTCATTAAATATACTGCTGCTGGGAGCTCATTTGCATCCTATTCATTATGGAGCTTTGAGAGCACTGTCAATAGAAATCAATACCCTTCCCCTGCTTAATCAACCTCTCCCTTTATCACGCTCAACAGAGACAGTTTGTGACAAATGTGTAATTATGATAAGGCATCCCAACTGATAATAGGGTGATTTATACATTCCCTGTCGAGGGAGGGGGCATATAGAGAGGAGGCAGAGAGGGTGAGTGAGAGGAAGAAAGAACGAGAGAGAGAGAGAGGGAGAGAGAGAGAAATAGAGAGAGGGAGGGTGGAAGAGAGGGACAGAGAGAGAGGAAAAGCGAAAGAGCCAGCCTTAAGATGGACGGATACAGCAGGGGTTGTCGTTTCCTTGCTTCTCCTCTGGGTTGACGCTTTACAGGTGGTAAAGCAGCCCTGAATGCGACCGCTGATTTAAGCCCGGAGGACCGAGCCTAGTAATTGCAATGATAATTGCAGATTACGCCATGCGCACTCCTCCTGATGATAATGGGCACTGAGACACACTGCCAATCAGCCTTCATTAAATGGTGAGCGCTAAGCAGCAACACATAAAGGGTGAACTGTACCGTAAGCCATGGTGCAGAAGCACAAGCTCTCTGTTGTTCCGGAGACTCATTACATTCAATTGTATTAGCCATACCTCATTTACTTTTCTTGTCTACATGCACTATACGGTATGAGAGCGCGGGACTTCGTATTCATTTCTACCAAAGTATCAAGAAGCTAAATTAAATGGTCCATTGACCTGCATGTTTATCCCTGAGGGCTGGGGGTGTCCTATTACTAACTTGATTTTCCTGCCCGTTAGAAACGGCAAGCTCCTTGTTTCCGTCTTGCAAATGGGTCTGAATATGATTATCCGTATCATAGCGCTACAGTACCGTGCGGCGTACGCACCCCCGCCTCACCCCCCAGCTCCCAGCGAAACGACTTTTTCATTTCTATTACCCGCCTTTGAACGTCTCCGACCGGCGAAATCTGCAAAGCGAAATCTGCAAAGCGATATCTGCGGCTGAAACCTTCCAAGGCCTGGCTAGACTACAGCGTTACAGTGACTCTTCCGTGGCACGAGGACAAGCTTCAAATTGCCTTTAAAGTGTTCAGGTGCGCTAAAATGGTGCTTTTCCGAAGACTGCACTGCTGGAGTCGGACGGAGCGGCGTCTAGACGGCCCCAAAAACTAGATTCGCCTGCCCCGGCTTTAATTGGTATTTTAAACAGCGGGGAAGGGGTGAGGGATGCAGCAGCTCCTGGGCTCTCTCAAGCTGCACCTCGATGAATCAGACAGGAAGTCGTCTCTCGCCTCCTCAACTGAATTTAACTGAAATTAATTCAAACGGGCCTAAGCTTTATTGTTACGGCAATAAGCATGCACGACTGCGCTCCGAGGCAAGGCACTTCCTGTCTTCCGACCTTTCTGCTCTCCGCATCTCTCCGTCTGCCTTTAGCTCTATCTCTCTTCCTCAAGGCTGTCTCCCCCTTCTCTCCTTCTCTATCGCTCCTGCCCCTGTAACGGATGGCGCGTTCCGGAAGGGTTCCGCGGTCAGCGTTCAGTTCTGAGGGAGGGCGGGTTCGGGACTCGTCCGCACTCCCGCTGCGAGAATGATGAAACTCCAACATGGCCGCTCAGCTTGCGCACTTTAAATTGCAGGTCCGCAGGGCCGGGGCGAGCGTGGAATTGGCCGAAAATTAAAAAGCTGACATTTTAATTGTTTAATGCGCTCTTGGGGTAAATCCCCACCGCCAGCGTGAGCCCGGTGACGCTGCGCTAGCTTGCTGGCCGGCTCAGAGCAGCCCTGTGGAGCTGAACGCTCCTGCAGTGTAGCAGCGTAGCAGCGTAGCTCACTTCCACCGCTTCCCAGAGGGGGCCTCTTAATGCAGTCGCACAATCATTCGCCTCTCGTTTCTGCCACAATCATTCAACCGCAGCGCTTTCCGAAAAAATTACCAGATGAAGAAATAAAGCGCATTGTTTTGCATTCTTTAATCTTCAAATCAAAAAAGAACTTAAAAGTAGATTTTTGTGATAACATCAGCGAGTCCCTTTGAAAACTGAAACATGTTTACTGTTACTGGGGATTTGACACGAACAAACAGCGAGTAGTTGTTGAATAACTAAGAAAAATAGCTTTCAGCTAAAACTTGTGCAACTGCGGCAAAGAGTTTGAAGACAGGAAAAAAATATGTAAACAAATAAACCAGGAGGTCATTAAAACACATCGGCGAGGAATGTTCATTCTGTGATTATCTCCTGTAATGTGCGAATACACACGAGGGTAATGCCCATGCCACCGATAAACGCCTTTAATCGTAAGCAAATAACTGAAATACAAATAAACACTTTGCGGGAAACATCCACAAATGAAGACAAAACCTTTTTTTCCCCCTTGCCTCAACAGTGTGGGGGAAAATCTCCGAAGATCAACAACTGTTTTTAACAGGAGCCGCAAATGTCGCTGGATGTTGGGAACGGTAACACCCACACCCACGAGCACATCTTCCACAGACTGAGATGTGGGGGTGCCTCCCAGGCTTATCACAGCCTGCCGTAGTGATCTACTGTAGATGTTTGGCAGGCTCCTCTGGCCCATTCCTCCAAACCCGGCAGCGGCTCCCTCTGCTCAAGCTGCCACGGCCCAGATGGGTGGAAGGACTGGCGGTGGGAGCATTAGGCCCTGTGGACCAAGGCGTACGGGACCAAGGGTCAGGACCAAAAACCAGCCCGTATTCCCACTGGGCACAGCCCACTGCCAGGCCTTCCACATAAATATATTGGCCAGTGAAAAAGGGAGAACTGCCAATCCTTTGAATTCACCTGGGTGGCCGATGCCGGAACACCAGCCAGTGAGCCGAAAATTGAATCTAAAAAACCGTTAAGCTGAAGTTCTGATTCCAGTACTGAGAAGACATTTGCTTCTCAGTACCCTTTGCTACCTAATTAAATATATTTAGTGGCTGTTCTTGTTCTCACCCATCACCCATTATCCAAATCCTCCACCTCCACTCTAACACCCTCAGCTCTTAGAAATCTTCAAGATAATAAATGATTCAACACTGTGTGAAACCAGGAGAGCCACGTCTCACTGCACATCGATGTCAAAGACCGCTCACGAGTGTGGAACCCAACAGATCCTGCACCCATTTGCGCAGAGTTAGCGTTAGCGTTAGCCATCAAAGTGCACTCCGACAAATTGGGCTAACAGCATTACCCAGCCGACAGTTTGGGCCGCGACAGAAACACAGAAACACAAGTGAGCTATTACGAGCAGCCACGCCGCCGTCCCTCTCTGTGGCCGTTTTCCGGAAAAGGTCACAGCCGCTACGACAAAGTCAAAACTCGGCAAGGTCTCTCTTTGAGGTGAAGCCGGAGAAAATGGCCCGACGCGGAGGCAATTAAAGGGAGGCCGAGATAAAGTATCCATATGCCACAGCATTTACCAACAGAGCGGACGCATTCTCTCCATACAATGAGGCCCGCTCAATATCCGTCGGTGTTCCCCAGCTGAAAGGTCACTGTTTACAAGGCCCCGCTTCTCTTGGGCTCAATAACAGTGTTTGACTGCTTACTTTACCAACCCAAAAGCAATTTCTTTGAGGACAGGGAGTTATTGTGGGAGATTAAACCTTTTGAATTCGGTGTGACGCACGGGGGAGGGGGGGAACACCCCGACAACAACAGAATGTCTATCTGGGCCAACTTCGGTAACGCGTAACTTATTTTCAGGAGCCGCTGCTTGATGTCCCGGCCGAATGAAATATGTGCATGCAGAAGGAGCTGTTACCTGAAGCAAAAACAACAACAAAAAACAGATGTGAAAGCGCTTCAGTTCTGCTCGGTGTGCGATTCGTGCAATAACAGAACCGTCGGTGGATTTCCAATGGGGGCACTGGGCATTCTCATGCGGAGCGGAGGTTCAGATTAAAAGGCGTAAGTACATAAGAACCTTCAAACCGCGTCCCCCGAGGACGGGCCGCTAGGCCGCCCGCCGCGGCTCGCTTCCAGATGTGCGCTTGTGTGTGGGCCTGCGGGTCCGGGGGCTACGGCCTGTCCTCTGAGATAATCGTTTCCTTTCACGGCAGGGGTACAAGGGCGTGGGCCGTAAATCTGAAGGCGGGTACCGGATATGGATCGCAAGTTTTGGAAGGCCTGCAGTCCCACAGGGGACCGAAGCAAAGGAACCCCTGTCGCCCTCCACCTGCCCGCTCAGGTAAAAGGAGAGGCAGCAGGCATGTCCATCACTTGACAACCTGGGGGTCAGGTGAGGTCTGGGAGCACCAATGGGAGTCTTTGTGGGAGAAGACTCGTACGGTTGTGGCTGCCCTGGTGTTCACTGTGCTGGAGCCAGTAGGGATCACTGCCCATTGTGCACCATCCACTTCAGGCAGAACCGCCCGGGAGTCAGTGTCAGCAGGCTTAGTGTGCAGTGATGAGTGGAAAAAAAATAATTGTCATTTTTTATTGGGAATGAAGAGCCGAGTGCGTGCCGACTATTGTTACGATACTGACATTTTGGGCATGAAGGCATGCTTATGAATATCAACTAAAGCATTCTCATTCATCTTCTGCTCCACCCCTGCATGCCGCATACTCTATGAGGAGGGCGAGCATTTTGTTTTGCCCGTTTTGAATGAAGTCGGAGCTCAACTTGCATCTGCTTCCAATCCCTCTGTGGACCTTTGCCACATACATATCAAACAGAGCTGCTGCTGCCGCTGCCGCTGCTGCTGAGATTTCATCAGCGCCATGACGGCTCATTTCAAGAGCAGATTTAAAAAATGCCTGGATTTCCTCATTGGCTGTCTTCAGAGGAAATGGCATCAGCCCTGCCCGACGAGGCGACAGAGCGACCAAACATGGGAGCTCCTGCACGACCAGGAGACGCGCAACTCCCTCGCCCTCACCCCCTGCTCCCATGCTCCCCCCGCCACCCCGAAAAAAAGCACACCGCCCTCTCGCCTGCCACTCGTCCAGCGACGGCTGCGGCCTGGAGAAGCGGTGATAATGCGAGGGGTTTGTGCGGCGCGACTGAGCGCGAGCCTTTTTCGACAGGTGCAGGGAAGGGGACCGGCGGCTCGTGTCGGGGAATACATTACTACGCGGTGAGGGGCCCGCTTCTTCTTCCGACCGGGGCCCCGGCCCTGCTGTTCCGGGGGGGTGGGGGCTACGGGGGGGGGGGGGGGGGGTTTGGAGGGGCCGACAGTCTCGTCTTCACCAGCTTCAGCCGCTCGACCGGCGTGACCGCGGAGCGCGGCGGCCTGATTAGCGAGGCGAGGGGGTCCTTCACCGGGGCTGGCCGGCTCACTGCCTGAGCCCTGCCATTGTTGAGTGTGAATAAGGCCCCTGGGGATAAAGGGCGGGGGGAGGGGGGAGCAGTGCTTCAACGTCCTCTTCAGAAAGACAGCCCCCAGACTTTAATGAAGGAGGCAAGGCCTGTGTCACCTTTCAGGCTGCCTGAGACACTCGCACGCACACGCCCATTCCCTCCACTTACATCCACCACACTGCGCACAAAGGAGGAAAGCTGCTCCGCTGTCACACTGACACGAACCACACAATGTACTTCTCTCCCTCGCGGTTCCCCCTCTCTCACCCCGTCTCCCTCTCAAGGGCCCTGTCAGCCTGCGAGTGCAAATTGAGCAAGAGAGCAGAAAAACTGACGCACGGCGGCACAGCTGTTTGGCTTCGGCTCCTCTCCTCTGCCCCCACGAACCGGTCTGGTCTTAGGCTCCGGCTGCAGACGGACCACAAGACGGGGAGCCCCTGACCAACAGGAGCAGGGGGCGCGCTCGGTTTTTGGGAACTAGGGTTTCACATGCAAATGACAGGCCTGGCGCTTCAGCCAGGAGAACAGAAGCTGTACCAAAACAAACACTTGACCGTGAAATTAAAAACGAAGCGGTGGTGCGCCCGGCGACGAGGACGGCCACAACCGCAGAACCCCAGCCAGTGGGACTCTGACAGTTTTCATTAAAAGCCACAGCTGGGCAGGGCTAGAGAGGGGGATCGACTGGGCAGAGACTCAAATCACGGAGACAGCGATCTCTAGAAGGGGCCACCATGCCTGGCAGGAGCGAGGCCCAGAGCTAACAAGGCGGTTCATCTGCCTGAGGCCCCATCTGGGTTAATAGAGCAGAGGCCCCTGAGCTTTCCTTTGGGCCCTCATTAATATTTCACTCCTTCTGCGCGCCTCTTCGTCAGCTAACTGGGATCCAGTGGGAACCCAAATGTGGACGCGTGCACATGCCGGTCACTCTGACTCCTGTCTTCCTGGCAGAGGTCAGCCTTAGCAGCAGCGGCTTGGTGACAATCGCTTAATGAACTTGATGGGAGTGGGCGGGGCACGTTCCCCCCTCCCTGCGCAATGTGCTGTGGCATCTGCATTTCAAAGCAGCGCAGCTACGGGCAGCTTTCAAACCAGCCATCCGGCAGCCAGTGGACACGAGCCAAAAGGGTCTGCCCTTGTGCTGAAGAACACCTCCAGTACCGCTCTTTGGTCAGTCATAACGGCTGGGGTGGACGGACAGAGATCTGCTTATATCTGTGCTCGCTTATTTACACACGACAGAAAAATTCCTTTTAATGGAAAACGCACACCTGTCAAGAATTATAGAAAAGAAAACCCAACAACTCTAACTTTAATCCATGCGGTGTAGCTTTCTGTATCTTGGTTAACCAAACCTAATTGAATTTAGCTGAGCCCATAACTGTCAACCTCAAAGAAAAACAAGGTGATGCCGAGTTAAATGTGAAGCACAAGTTACAGGTTCACACAGAAAAATGCTAGCTGTGTTAATAATGGCATAGCATGCAACTGGCAGCAAGCAACTATGGTGCACACTCAGTAAGCATGAGAATTAAGCCTCTGCAAAATTAAAATGGATGACTGGTTACAAGAGACCACAAAAAAAAGCGAACGTTAGCAGTTCTGAGCACACATCAGAAGGGAAATAAAGTCAGGCCAGTGGTAACTGACAAAGGCGGCCTCCATAGAGGAGAGTTCAAAAATGAACTTTGATGTTAAAGCGGGCTTAATCTGCCGCTATTGATCCGGGGCTGCTAAAACTTTGAGAGAAGAGGGCAGGAACTGTGGCGCGCTTCGCTAATGCACCAAGAGTGCCGTACGTGAGTCTGAGAAACGGCTACAGCCGCCCACGGCCCCTCACCTTTCAAAACAATAGGGCCCGTGCAATGATTAGGCTCCAATACCAGAACACTTCACTTTCCAAAGACACAGACAGCCTAACCCAGACAATCAACGCAAATGCATTTAATCTCCAGATCAATTCCACTGTAAAGCAAAATGACGTACGATCACACTTTCCCATACTCAGCAAACAAAGTGAAAGAGTGGGCAAATGGAGCCAAGGAGAGGCCAGAGGAGTCATGGTTTGTTATGAAAACCCGTCCTTTCCTAGAAGACCCCAGGGCCAATTATGGTACCGGTTTGGCCATCCTATACGAGGCTGGGTGTGTGTCACTACCCTGAAAACCAGAGCTTTGAAAGGAAGTGCCTTCTAACGACCTCAATCTTATTTTTAATGATGCAATCACTCTGCACTCACATACTTTTCATGAAGACTGCCGTTGCCAGGAGATCCAAGCCGCTTCCTTTAATGTGCGATTTCTTGCAGCTACTGTAAGTGTGTGTGTGTGTGTGTGTGTGTGTGTGTGTGTGTGTGTGTGTACGTAGGCAATTTTTAAAATGAATCAGGGTATTAATTTTACTTATTTTAAAATATGTATGATCTTCCCACCAATTAAATGGATAGATCCCAAGAATCTATCACCTCATGTTTTTTATCCAGAGCCAAAACCAATAAATTAAAAACACACCTGATTTCTCATCACTAGAGCCCGGTCTTTTCCCGAAAGTCATCCTTTTGCTGGCACAAGGACCACTCTGCTAAGGGTGCAGGACATAGCGGGAATGTCAGTCAGCCGTTTGGCAGTGTCTGAGGAGCGACCGCAAATTACATAAATGATGGGATAGGGAACGGATCAGCAAGCCAAAAGGTCAGGCTTGGACGAGTGCGGCTACAGTAGCTTTAATGCAGGGAGGACAAAGTGAGCGTGGAGCCCGTTAAAGAGCACCGGGAAACAGGGGTCACCAGGGGGTGACTCCGCGGCAGCAACTGTCCAAGACATCCCACCAAGCCTGCACTGCGCCGTGCACTCAACTCTATCTGAGACAGTATCGACAAACAAATGGGCTTAGACCTGCTGCTAAAGAGCCTGACTCGCTCTCAGGGTTTAGGGAAATAGAATCGTGACACTGTCCCAAAAGCAGGTCGATTCATGTTAGCGTTGCATAGGAACAGGGAACCGGGCTGAACCGATCTCCCTGTGCCGTGCAGAGGGGGTGATGATATGAAGGTTAACGTGGTCATCGCCACATGTAGGCCTCCGCACGCAGCACTAGCATTTCAGGGGCGGGGTCTCAGCGTGGGCCAATCAGAGCAGTGATGATGCAATGTGCAGGCGTCTGGCCAGATGTGAAGTCATGATACGGCCTTTGGGACGCACGGAAATCAGACCGAGTAAGCACTTAAAAATACATTTTCAATGAACAAATAAGCTTGCTTGAATACACAGGAAAACACATTCATCCATGTTCCAGCCCAGCATAGGTCTCTCATGTTGTTTAAGACTCACTGGTACAGTAAGTGAAGAGGTATTCTCTACATGAGTAGGGCAAAAGCCTCAGCACCAGAGTAGGAAACTAGAGAGTACACACGCTCGCATTAGTTTCCTTGGCAATTGAAGGCTTCCTTCTTTTTGCATTCAATCTTTTGCCCAGTGATACACTGTAGCGCCTCACAAAGACAGCAAACTGTGGTTCAGCCATTAGTCACCGTATCCGAGGGTTCGGCCTGAACATTCCATTCTCGGCAACCGGTAAGGCCCCTAATCTCCCTGCGCTGCATTTAAACAAGGCGCACATTCATCCCCAACCCCCCAGCCCCCTCTCCGAAATGTCAACGGCTGCAACTCAGCGGGCGACACATCAAACGGTGAATTATTCACGTCTCTCCCGATGCGACTTCCTTCATCAAATATTGAAGAGGAGCGCCGGAGGGTGGCGGCATCGATGGAGCGGCAGCGGGGGCACTTTAAACAATAACAATATTGATACCGGGAGCGGCAAAGCAGAATTAAGGCCGCGGAGATCCCAACGATCTCCCTGCGCCGCAGCTGCGCTCCCGCGTAAAAAAGGCGGCCGCTTCGGCGTCGGCCAGGCCAGGCCAGGCCCGCGAGACCGCCTCCCGCCGTTATTACATTAGCCCCCGGTACCCTTCTGGGACGCGGCGGGGTCAGAGGTCGCGACCCTCGGTAATGGCCGCGCGAGAGGGATCGAAATGGCCCAAGCCAGGGCACCATTTCAATTACATTATCAACGTTGCCCGGCGATCGATACGTGGGTCGCAAACACTGGCAGATGTTAGGAATGTTGAAGCAGAAAACCCAAAGCAATACAGCACTGTACCAAACAGGACCAAACAATGGCAATCAATACCTCCAGACAATAACACTGATTGCTAATCAATATTCTTCAACTTATGCTCTGCTATGAGGTGCAATTTGCTAATAAGATGGCGAATAGTTTTTGTGCATTGGGTATACTAAATCTTGAATATTACCTCCATGAATACTTTTGGGTTGCAGTGCTTACCATGCGCAAGACAAGCTCAATTATTGTCTCATTATGTAAAATGGGGATTCCATGGTGCATTTGGTGTACAGTCATCTATAAACTCTGTTAATAGTCTACTTGCACATAAATGCCATATCTCTCCTCAGCTCCTGGGTCTTATATATGCTAATATTACTTACCCCTGACCTCCGCATTCACAACATCATTATCAAATGGCTTTGACATTATGTTCCACTGTCAAACCAATGATCTATTGTGGCGGTAGTTACTCCCCCCTACCATAATGAAGTCATAACAGGGGCTAAACATGGGGAAGGCTGGTTAAAACACAATGAGCCACAGCTTACTGTCTCTGGAGTTAATGCGAGCGTGCATCTATCATCTCTCAAGGCCGATCAATCAATCAGGAGTGACAGGCATGTCATAATTCATCAGGGGCCCGGCAACGGCATCATTATGCCCATTATCCTCATTAGTCCACGGGATCTAAGCCTTCGCCACAACCGCCACTTAACCGCGAATAAAAAAAAAAACAAAAAGGCCACGTCTGTCCAAATAATTAGGTCTAGGACGTCTATATTTTGTTTGTAAAAAATAAACACAGAAAAAATGATATAGAAAAGTACATTTATTCAGGGACAGTAGTGTCTGGCTGAGGAATGCAGGAATGTGGTATCCCCAAGAAGGCCCAGAGGCCCATTTATAATAAATAAGTGTGATGTTAAACTAACGAACAACAAATTGTAACAAAAGAACGAACCACTAGACAGACAACCAAATTCACCCAGTTATTCAAATAACATAATCCAAACGCAGAAAGAACAAACAAAAGAAAAAGAAAGAAAGAAAGAATATCTAAAAAGGGTCAGGGGAGCCATGGTGCAGTCTGAAGAGGTGGGTCTTCAGTTGGCATCAGAAGATGGGTTCATGCTATCCTGACTGCAGTGGGAAGCTCATTGTATCACTGGGTGGGGGGGTGGGAGGGGGGAGGGGGGCAGCACAGACAGGAGACGTGACCTGGAATTCTAGGCATGAGGGGGGAGGGGCCAAATGCTCAGAGGTACCCAAACAGAGAGATCCGGTAGCTACATTATGTAGGGTCTGATAATCTTTTGCAGATATATTGGAGCTGTCCCTTTCGCTGCCTGATAATCCAGCAGGAGGTTTATGATTTGATGTGAGCCAATGCATATAGCCAGTCTGGTATCATGAGCAGGAAGGCCAGCAAGTAAGCAAGGTGTCACTAGTCCTCAGTTGAGTGTATAATGAGGAAGGGACGGATACTCTGGATGTTGGAAGAATCTGCATGCCTGACAAACTACCGTGATGTTCCTCAGAGAGGAACAGTTTGTCCAGCACCATTCAGAGGTTCCCAGCAGATGAAGGTTAGGTCCATTAAGGGGCTGGACTTAGCTGGGGCGTACGGGATCTCAGTTTTACTCAGGTTGAGCTTTGGGCAATGATCTGCCATCCCGTTTGAGGTGTCTTGTTGGCGAGCTGAGATGTGCATAGAGACCAGTGTAACGGAAAGAGCGGAAGGAAGAGTGTAGTAGTTTGCTAAAATAGGTGGTGGGAGGAGATGACAGAACCAAGAGACTTGGTATGGAGAGAACACACTGAACACTTCACATTACAGTGAAATTGTAGACTTTCATCCCATACCTCATCTTTCTATGAAAGGCCATAATCGTTAATACTATTTTTCTTTGAAAAAGAAAGTACAGGCCAATGCAGCATGCTTGCGGTTGAAGTGTTGACTCTGCATGCAAAATGGCTGCTTTTCGACCTCCATCTTTAAAATAACAGGCTCAAAACAATGTTACATTAAAGATTAGACAAGATTTCTGCTGCCTTTTACTCACTTCCCTTGCTCACAGCTAACAAAGTGTGGAGTTGTTTCAGTAAAGCCCCTGGGATTTGGCTGCTGTAACCTTAGAGGGGTTTTAGCCATGAAAGCATGGCGCAATCTGATCATTTCACAATACCTTCAGCAAACAGCTCATAAAGATGACATGCCATGTGAAGCTAAGCTGCCAAGCTGTCATCATTCCACTGAAAAATGTCCTCTCGGTGTTTTTTTTTCTCGATGAACGTTCAAAAAGAGGGTGTTGCCAGAAACTGTATCATGCCATAATCTGCTCTAATCCTTTAACCCCCCTTTAACTGTTGCCATGGGAGAAATTCTGCAGGAGACAAAGACGGACAAAAAAACTAACTTGCTTTCGCCATGCTCAGAGGTGGAAAGCTTCAATGAACTACACATGGTGAGGGAGGCCATCTTCTCGCTCACCTCATGCACTAATTCAGTGCTGAAGCACTGAACTGTATTGAAAGATTCAGGGATGTTGCCTCTGCTTCAAATCATTATATTGATATAGCCATTTAATATACAATAAAATATCATAAGATACAATAATATAGCCATGCTCTCATTCATAGAAATTTACACTTACATTATTATTATTATTTTTTTTTACATACAATCCTGTTACACAGCATGACATATTTTTTGAAGCAATACGGGTTAAACGTTACTCCACGGTCAAACGCAAGTTCTCCCACCCCCCCAGAGCACAGGCTCCTATACCAGTTAGCCATTATCTGCGAGTCTGTCACACACCTTTAATGGGACCACAAGCTGCTGAGGGGTGAGTGATTGTTGAGCCAGCCATTGTCTGAATTCCATATCCACGCATGGATGAACCTCTAATCCGGCACGACTCCGCTCCACACCGGTGACGCGCCGGCGGGGGCCATTTCGGCTCTCGCGGTCGACTGACAGATTCACATCAATCAAGGGGTTAATTTTCAATCGGGTCCAACGTTACGGCTCTCCAATTAAAAAAAGAAAATTTAATTCACTTCCAGCTTAAATGAGTAATTAAAATGAGATTACAAATGTAAGGTGAACTACAATACTAATCTATTAACAGCATCTGTGATCATTCAGAGAACAGCTGTAGTTTCTCTCCAGAGGGCGACGGGCCAAACCAGAGCTGCCCAGAGGCCACGCAGGAGGTGGACCCAACAATGGAGATACACCCTAAAACGGCAGAACCACAGGGGTCAATACAACGTGCGTCTAAACAGCACCTTATAGAGTTACATCACTTTCAGTTAGGCCTACCATACACGATTCTACAGTCACAGCTAATGCAATAAGACCGGTGATCGATCTCAGATCGGGCCTACAGGAAAATCATATTTAAGACCGCAAGTTAAATTAATTATATCATTCAGGGCCTTCTCACTCATCCTGACATGAAACCCTTCTGAACAGAGACTAGAGCAGGATTTCATTTTGCCAACTAAGAAACTGTTCCGTGTAGAATTCACACGGATATTCTTCAGGTTTAGATAGTTAGCAAAATAAGAGCACAGTGCAACTTTTGTTTTTACCTGTCCATTCAACAAAAAATTGTAAATATGCATTTAGTTACATCGATGGACATGTGTCATCAGGTTTCATATCTTTATGTGCTTGCCTACTATCCGTGATGTGCTCGTGTGTAACTGTGACGATTCTTTCACACTGTCGAAACCTGCCTGAGACTAAATTTGAAAATAACTTCAGGAACAAACACTGCATGCATTGACAATCGTGTTTAAAAATATATTTTTCACGGAGGCACAGATGTAGCTATACTCCACACAAACGACCAAATAAATGTGACTTCCACCCTCTCACAGGGGCACAGAAGCAAGGGATTTCATGGGAATCCTCTAATTACTGAAGCTGTGCTTTCCTCAGAAGATCCTCACAAAGTAAAAACTACAAGCAACGGAAAGCCCGGCAAAGTGAAACCTGCAAGCATATCGCATGGACCTGAGCTCAAACAGGCCTTACAGGTAATCATCTAACAAGCAGAAACACACAGGAGAACTCGGAAATCCTTCCTGACATTTGAAAAGATGGCAGGCCAGACAAGGCTGCAAGCACTTCCATCATAACAACCTCTGAGTTAATGGAGCGCTAAGGCCTGCAGTTCACTCCGTAAAGGAGAAAAACCCCCTTGAAGACTTACTATGTAGCCAAAAGGCATACTTTTTTTTTCTTTTCTTCGACATCACCTCAGAGGGAATTGCTGAACGTGTAGTAGCTCTGTGAGTTTGTGAAATGGGCTCAGCCCTGAAGTGGGCAAATGGACATCTTGGTTACCCAACAGCACTGACACTGTAGCTGGACAGAAACCTCACCTCATTCTGGCCAAACAAACATTCTCTAAAAGATAGCCTACCGCAGTGCAAGAATTTAACCCCAGGTATCCGAAAGTGTGGGACTCGTGCCAGGAGTTCTTCCTCTTTAAACTATTAATCTTGAATGCCTGCCATATTGAAGTAAGATGAAACCACCAGGATTTCAGTAAGAGAGACCGGTCTGATCTTGCATGAGACTTTCACGAGGAACAGAGGTGACAGGTTTGTATACACTATAAAGGGATGATTGCACTGTTAATGTGGTTCAGACTTGGTTTTGGCACGGATTCGTATTTTGGAGGAAGGCATATTTTCTTTGCGTGTAAAGACGATGATGTCATTAGGAAATGTCTCACAGCAATATTGTGAACTGAAGTGAATCTCTCATCTCAAAATAAAGACAGGCTGTAAATGTCAACAATAAACCCATATTAAACACTGGCTGTGCTAGGGCTGAGGTCAAATTTAATAAGTGATTATATGAGCGATGGTGTGCATATTATGCTGTATAAACACACATATATAGTGAGCTTCATAATGTGTGGAACATTTTTTTATTTATTAATTTGGCTCTGTAATCCACTGTTGTAGATTTGTAATCAAATATTTTACATGTGGTTATAGCGCAGAATCTCAGCTTTCATTAAAAGGTATTTTTAAACATTTTGGTTTTCCGATGTAGAAAATACATAGCCTTTTTTAACGTAGCCCTTCTTTATACATAGGGCTTTCATTACAAATCTAAAATAGTGAAGTACAGAGCCAAATCAAGAAAAAAAGATGTCTTTCGACCAAACATAATAGAGCCCACTGTACACACACACACACACAAGTACATCATCAGCTGTTATTTCATGGTACTTACTATATATGTGCAAATGTTCTATCATTTTACATAAACAGCTGTATTTGTGTTGGGTCTTCCAATTGTTTCACATCCATACTCTGCACTGAAATCCAAAGTATAAAGCAAAAATCACAAATTTCTCTCTATTGTGCCCATACTGTTGGATGCCATGGTACACACACACACACACATACACACACACACTGTATTGGGGCAGTATTCCCACAATATTGAGCAGGGGCAGACTTACTGTCAGTGTAATTGACAGGCTTAAGGATAACTCCACAGACCTACCAAATTGGATTGAAGCTGCCAAAGGTTTATGGAGTGCACATCATCGGAAAAGGTGAGGAGGTTTTTTTTCCCCACTTCAAAAAATCAAAGTGACGGATGAAACTTCTAAGGTAATAGCTTCCATTCATGCCTTAAAAGTCTGCATTTGGGAGGCTGGCCAATGACTGATAAATCACCATCAGATTAAATTAAAGACTATTATCATCTTAAAACAGGCCCACTCCTGAGCCAAAAATCAAGGTGAACGTCAGGAAGAAATGGAGGAGCTAAACTTCAGGTGTCTGCGTGCCATGACAACACTAACTACACTGAAAACGACTTGGTACTGGGAAAGGGCAGTGAGACCCCATCCTTCACATGTTCAGATAGTTTTGCCAAGACATTTCATAATTATGTTGCATGAGGTGAAGTACAACATTATGAGGAGAACAACAAAGATATCTGAGGTTCCATCGAACGAGAATTTCACTATGATTTAATGGAAGAATTACACGCTTTCATTAAAATGTCATGTGCATGGTTAAAATGGCCACATCTTTATAATCCCTGTAAAGATTTATGAGCGACAGAAAAAAAAAAAAATGTGGATGTGGAAAGTTAAAATCAAAAATAGACCAAAAAAAAACCCTCCAATGAGCCTCAACAGCTGTAAATGGCCAGTTTGGCTCATGCTCACAGCATTCTGATTTAAGGCTGGGAACATCTGCGTCAAGGGCCCCAAACAAATTAATTTCTCTTTCAGAGTCTGCCTGATTGGGAACCACAGCAATTTTTAAACGGCACCCCCATTTTTCCCTCTCTCTTTGGGAGTAGACATCATGAGAGAGGCGCAGCTTAAAATGCACACCATCTGCACGGCTGGGAACTGGGACTGGAAATGTCAGCCATTTCTCTGCAGCCACACCATCCAAACACAGAAAACGCACGTACAAATAAGTAGTTAACAAAAGCCCCTCTGACATTTATCGTGTTTCCCGAAAATGCCAGCAACCAGCGATGAGGTGGGGAGATGGGGGGGGGGGGGGGGGGGGGAACTTAAATCGGAAGAATATCTTACTTATCGTGATACAATCTAAGAATCATGGCACAAAGCGTTTCTCTCGAATGATGTGTGGAGTTTTCTCTATCCATATGAAAGGCAGATGAATTGTGGATTTGGGGCACTTATGTGAGCTGTTGAGCTTATCGCTATATTTCCCTTGGCGACAGAAGTACTGAAAGGCAGCAATTTCATTTCTGGAAAGTGTGAATTATCCTGAACACACATCCATATTTATACAAGGCTATACAACAACTCCCTAAATGAGCAGCGAGACCGGCAAGCTTATACTGTGCTACTTGAATTTTATATTGTGTTGTTAGATTTTAAGATGTGGTTTTAAAGATGCATGGTACAAATTAACACAAATGAAGCAGTTCACTGAAATAGCAATGCTACACACATGTGCACACTGCATGCACACAGAGAAAACCTTGGCTCTTTAAAATAGATTTAATTACCACAAAAAACCTTACTATGACATATAAGGAAACATTGGTCTACTACAGTGGAGATGTAAAACAGCCAATAGAGAAGAAAAAAAAAAAACGCATGGAAACTGAAAACTGACAAAGCAATACACCTCAGGAACGCACTGTAACCGTGGCGATCAGCGCGCCTGTTATTGCGGGTCCCAGGTCAAGGGGAAAACGTGCGGTAGTGAAACCTTCCTGTCAGCACAGCTGAAGTCCAGAGCACGTCTGCCACCTACACGCTGCCCACCCACTGCTACAGGGCAACCGGAAAGGCCGAAGCACACTTACAGGGGGACACGGGCGACTGCCAAAATGTCGGCACCCCTGCAGCAACTAGACCCCCCACCGTCCACATCCTCATCTGCATATAGTCCCTAATGGCGGAAAATAGCATTCCCTCTGTCTCTCCCGGGTTAAAGCTTTTTCCAAGTTCCATTCTTCCTCGATGTCACCATAATGAAAACAAATGGCCTTTCTCTCCCCAGTCTTCCATCAACCAGATTTAAGATAATAAATAAATAAAATAATGCTGGCGAGAGCTGACACTTGAGAGTCGACTGTGTTCACACTTTGCTCTGCTTCGCTATTGTACCTTCTCTTTATCCTCAAACAACATATTAAACTTTGATCTCCGCTTCTGTTTTAAAGTTTGACGGAACTCAGAGTTGGAAGTCGACAATGCTTTACAGCTCGGCCCCAAAGATGCCTCCTTAACAGGTCGTAGGGAACAGTCACTTTACACAAGCAATGAACGTGCGAGCGAGTGCCAGCTTCCCTCTTAATTAAATTAAGTCACATAAAAAGGGGAGAGAGGGAAAGAAGATCCCCTACTTAATTTAGACATGAAAGCAAGGTGTGACTTCACCTCCATAAGGAATTAACAAGTGCAGTTAAAAAGATGACTTTCACACAGTCGGGGTTTCAAAGTCACTCCGGAAAGGACACGCTGTAACTTCATCAAATGTGTTAGCAGAGACACTTGCTTAGAAGGCGGCACTCTGGGATTACATCAGTTTTCTCCCTGCCTGCTCGGCTTCAAAACACAGCCTTTTTACACACATAAAAAGAACCAGCCATTGAGAGGTAGCCAAAAGCTAACAGAATAAATCCATTCCTGAATTCGGTTAAAGTCAAACGTCCTTAAAAGCAACAGTCAGATTCATAAGGCTTAAGAGTGGGTTGCTACGGGCTGCTCAATGCCATGGCTACAAAGTAAGCCACAAGGTCACACTGGGGAGGGCAGGCAAACTAACAAAGGGATTTTTAACCCCTGACTGTAGAAATACTCACCTATAAAAGCTTAAACATTCCCAGAGAACCCCTACAGACTGCTGGACTGACTCACCAAACCAGAGAAATAAAGGCTACATATGGTCAGCAATATGGTGACAAGCCTCCTTAAAAGGGAGAGGAAACAGAATCCAATGCCCGTGTCGCATTAAATGTACGCCCACTCCCCCCCCCCGCTCGCTTGGCTGAGGCTGAACAGTGCCAGCAGCAGCGGTTGTTTTGTGTGCTGCGTGTTGTCTGGAGTCCCGGGGCTGGCTTCTGCATTGTCTTCTGCCATATGGAATCCTGTTACAACACTGAGATAAGCCCGCCTCATGCTGTTCGCTGACCTTCTTAGGCACCCAGCTGGCACTAACGTCCCAATAATTATTATCCCAATTACCCAATGAAATTTGCTACTCTTTGTGCTGCGGACGGCCCATAAAGGGGGGTGGGGGGGGGGGGGGGTTGATAAAGGGGACCAAGAAAGAATGCCTTTACTGTGATCCCAGTGTGCACGTGTTTTGTGTGCTTTGTTCTTATTCGTACTCCTCGTAGCGGACGAACGCACAGACGAGCTGACATCGGTCGCAGTGCATTAAAGGTACCGGACGGTGGGTACTGGGGATGTAGCAGCATTGTTTGATAGTGATTGGACATAGGGGTCTTTTCCTCTGCTCTTTCCGATCTCTGACCTCTGACCCGGATGCATTTCCTCAGTAGCAGAAAGCATTGACCCTCTACAGGCACCAACCGGGCTACAGCACTGATTCCTGGCACACTGCCCACTGCCTGGATATAGAGGCACCTGTGTATCTGCTGGAGGCCACAGCATTAGCAGACTGTAGTGGCCTGAGACAGAGATGGCGGTTCCCAGATCAGTCATGCATGCACTACCTTGCATGCCAAATTTCAACACAGTAGTGATGGCAGTAATCTGATGATCCAGTGACAGCAGTGTTAAACTCATTTGCTGGTTTGGGCCACAAGTTGGCATCAACACAAACTGTAAATCAACCCTAACTCCCTTTCAAGTTGAACTGCTGCATTCAAAGCCCTGTCCTTCAGCAGATTCATAGTACATGTATGAAAAAACGACTGAAGTTTTTCTGAGAGAGTGCGCCACAGATGTGTCGAATCTCAAGGCGGTTTAAAGCATCTGTCAGATAAACTTGGCCAGACAGTGTGCATGACAAGCGCAGAGCATCAAAGCGCTCGACGAGGATGGCGGAAATCGCGTCGGATTTAAAGGCGCACAATGGCTGTGTTCAAATCCCCCCTAAAGATGCCTCCGCTGTGAAGTTCCTGCCGGGATTTCCTCTTGGGGGGCTGGGTTGGGGAGTGGAAGGGTGGGTGGGTGGGCAAGGTGGAAGAGTAGCACAGTGGAGGGGGTTAGGCAGTTGAGACAGCTGCACACACTGGTCCATTTCATACCTATTAGGACACAATAAAGCGTGTTTCGCGAAAAGCCCGCGGCTCTAAAGCGGGCCACTGAAGAGGGCCAACCCCCATTTGCTTCGCAGCTGAGGCCTTTGATGTGACAGGCAGCTCCGTCCCCTGGAAACGGGGGTGGGCGGAGGGAGAGGTGACCTCACCGCGGCCACCCAGCCTGGGCATGAGCCGGTCACCAAGCCTCGAGCAAGGCGCCTCCCCCAACGCAGCCAGCCGGCCTCTCTCGCCGCTCGCGTTGCTCCTGCTCAATAAAACGGCGGCAGCCCCACACGCCGCGCACACGGAGCGGGCTCTCATTTTTTTTCCCTTTCTTGAAACGACTCGCCCACCCTCGAAAAGTCTCTCCAATGCGCCGCCATGACCCAGAGCGAAACATTACGGGATTCATCCCGGCTGGGTAATTGTCAGCAGAGAGAGGAGCAGAGCTGTGGGAAGAGGCGGGAAAATAAGAAAACTGGGGAATGATAATCATTAGTGCACATCCTAAGAAGACCCTCTTATCTCCTTGGTGGTATTGCTTTTTCTTAATGGGTTGCAGCAGCTGAAATGATAGCATTGGTTATATATAGTACCATATAGATACGCACACACACACAAACACACACACAAACACAGATTTTATCCTCACTGAACAATGAGGGGCTGTGGGGCATTGTGGCTAAATCACTTTATAAAGCTATATTTTATTGCGCTGTAGCTGCTTCAAGGCATAGTGGGAAAAAATGGAAGAGGAATATCTAGGATCCCTGCAAAAAAAAAAAAAACACAAACACTTCCTTTGCTCTACTGAGAATCCAGGTAACAAAGTTATGACTAAGGCTGCTTTGAAAAATATCACAGTGAAGAACAAAATAACAGAGTTATATAACCAATGGTCTAGTTACACATGTGCTGTGTATTTAATCCAGTGAGATGCAATACAAATGTGATCTGGAAGTGCCATCCAGTAGTATGATGAGTATAGCATGGGTGAATTGTAATGTAAATACAGAGCATATTATGACAATATTAAAGGTCCAGGAAACTTGATTCAAATCGTGGTTATATTGCCCCAAAAGTGACAACTGATTGGCTTCTTAATATTTCTTTCACATTTTTAACCCAATAATAATCATTAAATTGTAATAAGCACTATGAAATTGTCGTGACCTGTTCAGCAAATAAGGACATGGTTGGCATGTATCCTGTGCTCATTAATATTCGTATCCATAAGACATGACATATGTAAACCCTTTCTCGTCGCTAGGTTAGAGCAGGTTGTCCGCTGCAGTAACATCAAACTACCTGACAACACGAAAGAAAGCAACATAAACTAGGCTTTATCATCGTTAAGTGAAACCTGCAAATCGTTCAATGTGTGACAACTTTACAAGACTGAGCTGCTGTACAGTGACATTAGACTCAACAGCAGTCTCAAACTCAGGACATTACATCCGAATACAGAAAGGCTTTAAATCCACATAGCTAAGGTTTAAAGCTATTTAATTATCGCTATATAACAGTAGGGCAACTTACTGATCCCTCCTTCTGTGACCGCTGGGAGTGTCATTAGCAGAAACAGTTGGGAGGAAGGTGAAGGGAGGGACAGCACTACATCATCCATCAGCACCAGCTTTTTAGCAAAGCCACATTTTTTTTTTGTAGATATTTGTTGAAGTCGTCCTTACGAAAATGGGCACTACAAATATTAACTTTAGGGGGTATTGCAATAATTCAATGCCAGTGGGCCTCCAGAAATGAAACCCCTTTCTTGTGGGTCTCTTCATTATTTGGAAAAGAAAAAAGTATTTGTTTTTCTGCATCCAGAGAAGGCACAATGCTTGGGTATTTCCAACTAAGCTTGCCTTTGCAAAAGAGGCCAGAGCATCATCTACATTTTACAAATAGAAAGGACTTCACAAGTTGTAGCATTTTAGTGATACGTTGTACCCAGCTAACCCCGTCCACTGAAAAGATTTTCCCCCACTAAAATGATTTTGCAAGAATCATTTTCAAATATTTCTGGGTCAATTGTGAATGCAAAACAGTAAAACGACACATCAGCAAAGAATTCACATATTTCAGTTTCCTGGACTTGAAAAAAGGAAACAGAATGTATAGCACTATGAATGCAGAGAATTGCATTTTGTCCTGTTCAAATAACATGCAGAGTGAGAGCACTATTCAAATGACAATCATGGCTTTAGCATAAAAAGTAAAATAAACAAACAAATATACCGCAGCAAACAGAACAAAACCTCAGGCAAGAAATTACAGTAACACATACTTCTGTGAAATAACAAAAACGGAATGTGGATTTTAAAAGATTAACCAGGCTGTGGCAGATTTAAATGTTCAAATCCATACTCTCTCTATTTAAAAGGATCAGGCAGAAAATCTTGAGGCATTTAAGAAGAAGAAAAAAAATAACATTTGATTAGTGTGTGGCAGAGGATTAGCTCTCCGCGGAGGCACTTTGAGTTATTTAAATCTCCTTCTGAGGGTTTAACAAAAGCCTTTCCAAAGAAGGTGCTTTGACTGCTCACGGGCCATTGTGAAAAGAAAACTTCCCCTCATTTTTGTGTCTTTCATTACTGTGGCATTGTTCATTGAGGGGGCAAAAATACAGGAAGCTTTCTTAGTCATACTGAGTAAGTGTGGAAAGGAACCTATTTCCTGTCGATCTGTCAGGAACCCCAGGAGAAAAACAGGGAGGGACAGTGCAAATGCGAAGCTTTAATTGGTGACAGACCTTGAAAAGCACAGATGATTCTATAACAAACAGAATGTGAAACATTAAATGCATTATGCATTCTACTGTAAATAATAAAAGTTAAGTCATGTCTATGTTAAATGAAACCCGTCATAGAATGTTTGACACAAAACACTCCCTGAGCTGTAATAATTCAAAAGCTGCAATGTCCTTCTGGTTCTAAGCATTGTTGTATTTTCCCCAGACTTATTTATATACGCGTGTATGCAGCACATATCCATCAATGCAGTAAAATCAAGAACAATGACACCCCAGATGGTAGATTTTATATATTATACAGTCGTGACTGATGCTACGGTCTTTTCACATGGGAGCCTCTGACACATAACTCTGCCAACAGCCACAAATAATATGAACTGTGAACTTTTCAATTTATATTGGGATGTGAATCCTTTGCTTTTGCAAACCGACGCTGCTCAGAAAACCAAAGGAGAAAGTGAAACTAGCAGCAGGGAGTCAGCAAACAAAGGGAGTCCCCAAACCGAAAGCGTACCAGCTCCCCACTCCCTCCCCACCACCCGTCCTCACTGCCAGAAGGAGCCTTTTGGCCCCGGTGAGGATCGGCTGAAGCAGGGATTGTTTGGTGGGGGCCAAGCAGGGCAGGCGTGGCCCTTTCTCAGAGATCCAGGGCTGCTGGGTGCCAGGGCAGATGTGCCCGCACTACAAAGGCCTAATCCTCTGGCACGGAGCAGCCCCTGCCTGACCGAGCTCTCGCCAGCTGGCCCACTAACCTCCTCCCCCCCCCTCCCCCAAATAACCTGCTCTGTCCTCCCCGGGGGCTTCCCTCGCTCGCACCCACCAGCGGCTCCACCTCACGAGCTGGTGGGAAGAAGAAAAAACGCAGGGAGGACGGAAAGAAAGAAACTCGCTCGTTTCTATGGGAGAGTGGGAACGCGTCTGTGCGCGCCACAGAGGCCCAGTCCGCTGCTTTGTTTTCACTGGGCCTTCCTGGACGTGCCCGTGCGTTTGCACCCGCGAGGGGAAGGCCCCGGGTCAACCACCCCCCCCCCCAGGCTTGACCTCCGGGGCCCCCCAGGCCTCCGATTGCCTCTGGGGCTCCCTGAATGGGAAATATCGGGATGGGCCCCCACTCTTCCGACAGCTTAACCGAGCCCCAGAGAGGACCCTTCTCCGCCTCACTCAGCCCACACGTGGCTCCACGTCCGCGCAGGTTTCCCTCCTCTACCTTCCAGCTGGGAACGGAGGAATACTCACAGACTCTCCACAGGGAAAGAGCGCAGAGGACACAAAGCGTGCAGGCGGCAGGTGGTTTTTGGGTGGGGGTGGGAGGGTAGTGGTAGTGGTTCACTGCATTTCCCTGAGGAGGTTTGTACCTTAGCAGCCGGTGCCCCGTGAAAGCGGTTCAGGTCCATCTCTCTCGCGGTCAAGCGACGCATTTGAAAAACCTTCTGATTCATTTACGTTAGACGCGCGAGCCGCAGCTTCTCCCGAAAGCCGACCGCGGCAGAGGACAGGGGCGCCGCCCGTTCCGTCTCGTCCCCTTTCAGTCAAACCCAGGCGTCAGACGAAGACTCCGCTTCGCCGCTCGCGTCAGACGGCCGCGTCCGCCCCGGCGTGAGTCACGGGCTCCTCTACGCCCTCAGAAATGTCAAATGGCAGGTACGTTCCGCCACGTGCTATCGGTGACATTTCGCCGCAAGGCTCCAGGAGAACATTTCCGCGCCCTAAAACTCAAAGACCAGATGGGCGATTTTGATATTAACTCCATGTCAAGTCGTGTTACTTCCCCAGGCTGATGGCTGAGAACAACTTTTAGCAGTTTTAGACACCCTTATGGCTCTCGTACAGTTTACTGAATTCCAGTTTCAGGAGATGCATCTAATGCCCCAATAAAACTCTTGTCGTTTTTTTTTACTCTCAGCACATCTGCAGATGGCAACAGGAGCGGATCACTGCATAAATGGTCGGATGAGCTGGCAGGTCACTGACGTCATTTGCGAGCTACACTCAGTCCTTCTGAAAATACCCATGACCTTTGTGGTGAATATCTACCTACTGCCTGGCTCCATCATGAAGGAGAATATTTCTCACAGTGGAACTCCATGCTGGTCTATACAGTACACAATCACTGTGGCATAATAGCACGGGCAGAGATTTTTGGGGTGTTTTTGCTTGGAGATTTTCATCAGGAGTGTTAAGTTCACACTGCTTCCATTTTGTGTGGTTACTTGCAAAGATCTGCTGTGAGATCTTTTATCTTCATTCAGCATAATGAATTCCAGTATGACAGGAAGTCAGAAGGCCTGTTATTGGGCTGGATGTCCTTCATATTGCTGATTTAGCACCTCAGAGGCCTGCTTAGCCCACGCTAACTTTTGTTTCCTTGGTTTCACTCCTGGTTGCCATTTTCTGTAAAAGAAGCGTGCCCTTTTCTGGCCTATGTAGAAAGAATTCTGCTAGTTTCTGCCAAAGCCACAAACGGTATTAGGCAACAGTTTATCTGTTAAATGTAAGCCAGTATTTGTTTGCATAATGTGTTTTATTTGTGAACTGGACGAGCATGGGAACACACAATAAAAATGACCTTTTAAGACAGAAACTAGGCTAAAATAGAATTTCCGATAATTTTGTGGGCTGGAGCCAGCCATGAGACTGGTGTTGTACATTAAGCAATAAATACCTAATTCATCTTGTTTTTCCACCCTGCTCACACCAGTGATGAAACAATGCAAACAAGAAAACAGATGAGGGCCCACTGCATAAAAAACAAGTAAACTAAGCAGACACATCAGATGAAAATTATGTTTCCCAATCAGGAAGCTCGATACTATTGATGTCGAGCCCCATGCAGGAAGTGCACATCTGAGAGACCGGAGCCATACAAGTTGTCATTATTCTAAATTATTGGTTATAATTGAGGGTCTTTAGCTGATTGGTTCAATTGATTGTCTTTGCAAAGAGTCGCAAACAGCCCGAGCAGGGTCCACACTGCGTGGAGAATAAATCATGTGGCGAAATGATATTCCAAACTAAGACTTGAGTGCATATTGATTAATAATTATTTGTACTAACACACTGGGGTGGGAGTTGGGGGGGCAATACCATCCATTACATGAGAATAGTGTGGAATCAATAGGTCTGGAATAATCCTTGGTGAAAAGCATGCTGGCCATTCTTCTCTGGATATGACAGAGTTGATCATTAGAAAAACAGTGAAAACCTGCACTAACATGGCCGCCTGTCTTTACAAAGCTGATGGAAAATTACTTTCCTTTCATGGAGGAAAAATTGACCCCATCCCTCCTGCTGGCTCCAGTGGCTATATAATAGAAGACTTTTTTTTTTTTTGCAATAAGGGGAAGCAGGTCTTCTTCTGCACCCCTCCCCCACCTTTCTGTCATTCTCTTTAGTCCATTTTTTTTTCTTTTCACACTTTCTTTGCCAGACGTGAATTTAATTTGCAACGATGACAAAACAAGAAAAGAAATGATTTGTTTTGCAACAGCTATTATCAATTACAGAGCCACCCTCTTTTGGGTTTTCAAACACCGTTAATGAAATTATTTGGCATTTCGGAATGGCTGACCTGTGTCGCCGCTGTATGAAAAGGTTCTGACGGGACTGGAGCTCGACCAATCAGCTCGCGCAACCGCGGGAAGAGAGAAGAAAAGCGGTGGGATCAGACAGATAAGCGGCCCGTGAAATTCCAGGAAATGGATGACTGCTCCGGAGGCTTTCAAGAAGATTCCTCTCTCTCTTCCTTCACTTTCTGTCGTGAGGCCAGACGGAGGCCAGCCGCCTCTGTTGGGAATTCCGTCTGGACGACACGGAAAGCCACTGGACCCCGGCCCGCTCAGACGGTCCGGCGGGGAACGTCATCCCTCCGGTACCTCCATCTCTCCGATCGGAAAAAAACCTTTTTACGGAGCGCGCCTCCGTCCCGCAACGATCGGTTCCGGTAATAATCTGGCCGTATTTCCAGCGGAAGGCCGGCTCGGCTTGGCATCCCCCCCCTCTCAGCGCTGTGAGCTCGGCGCTCTTTAAACAGACGGGCGGCTGACGCTAGCGGCCCCTGCTCCTCAGCCTGCGTGACTCACGGAGCGCCGAGACACAAGCAGCCCAGCAAGCTAAGGAAACGACGCAGCAGTTCCACAACAACCCCTGACCAGGAGGGTAAATAAACAGCTGAAATGATCAACAGGGCGGTCTCCATTACACTGCGTCTGAGATGCGAATGTACGGTAGAAAGTGTGGGCTACCACGGACTCTCGTGATGTCACAGCTCTTCTGTGCTCATATTGCGATTGGGAAAAGCTGCAAACTAGAAAAGGGTCGTCCAGCGATCTCTGACACCGAGTTCAACTGACACTATTGAACAGCGCATTAGCATAATAATGACAATTATATCAAGATTTTTTAACAAATTTAACAGACGCCATTCGAGTCAAATGCATATGTGACATATTACAGATTACTAATGCATGGCAATAGACATCTAAATACTTTCCAAGTATTAGCAAAGACCAAAGAAACATCGTGAAACAGCCCATATTTATTTTCGACAGTAAGAGGGAAGATAGTCAGATGAAAGTCTAAGCCTTCCTTATCATATTAACCCCCAGGCCACAGAGGCATTTTGAGCGTGCCACTTTTTTTTAAGGGAACGCAGAATAAATCACTTTCTTCCGCTAACGACTCGATAGCGGAAGCTGCTTCTCCAGGATCCGAGCGCCGAAACTCCTCGGAGCTTTTTTTTTTCAGTTTACGGAAAATTGCTATGATTTGGCGGCGGGGCTGTCGGTGGGGATGACTGTCGCCCGCGCCTGTGAAATGACCGTAAAATCACAGGTCATAAAAGCACTTAACGCAGCGAGAGCCGAACAGGGGAGGCGCTGGGGCGGGGGGGGGGGGGGGGGGGGGGGGGGGAAGAGGGGCGCTAGTCCTGCCTGCAAACCCGCCCTCTTTCACTCTGGGGGGCCCCCTGCTGGGAGGGAACCTGCGCCGCTCGCGCCGCCTAACTGCCGCTAGCAGGTGGAAATGTCAGCGTGGCCTCCGGTGCACTTAGAGCCCCGCCTCGCTGCCATTAACCGTGCCAGGGGGCCACTCAGCCGCCCGTGTGCCAACCGTCTTCAACAAAAACTCACTTTAGCGCTATAAAAGTATGCCCACCCCCCAACTCAAACTGCCGCCGGTGATTTCAGTCTGCAGTCGTTAAAAAAATTATGTGTTTAGTCATGCAAAACAGAAATCTACGTTAGGATTTGAACACCACGGTTAAAGCGCGCTCGCACTGCTTAAATTATGAAGAGAGAAATGCCAGGTTACCGTTAATTCTAGAGAGAGTATCTGACTGAAGCCTTAATCAGGATCCAGAGAAAATCCAGCAACACATCTTGCTCTTGTCAAGGTGTGGCAGCTGTTATGATTCTCAAGCACAGACAAAAAAAAAAGAAAAAAAAAAAAAAAGAAAAATATATTTTTTAAAAGTTGAGAAAAGATTTGAATTTCCACAGCAATTCAATTTTCACCACAAACAGAAACACAAAAATGGCAAGGTCAAAAACATATTTCGTTCATTTCACGGCTGCTAAAAAGCAGGAAACAACTAACAGCCCGGAGAAAGACCACCATGAAAAAAGCTAAAGGCTAGACGGGGAAAAAGTTACATGAGTGAACACTGCTTTGTGTCTCTTCTGCTTCTGTCGTTGCGCAGAAGCATAGGATTCACAGAGGTGGGCAGATTCGCGGGATTCACACTGTGACTGGGGTGAGCCGGTCGCGGCTGCAGTCCGCAGGCTCAGGCTTCTCTCTGGGTTCCTGCGGCAGTGCGCCGAACTGACAGGCCGCAGCTCCTTCAGAGACGGCTAACGGGCTACCGGAGCGTTTGGAGCGGGGGGTGAGGCTCCCGGGGTGAGAACAGAGCCAACAGAGGCGCACGACTCAGAGGTCCCTGGCTGTGACATCACCAAGATGCCCTATGCAAAGTACGAGGGGTGCTGCGCGCAGGTCAGGAAAGAACGGGTCCTTGGAGAATGGATTATTCACCGAAAACAAGCGATGACCATGAAATAACCATGAATCAGAAGATCCGTGTCTCATGATTCATGATTAAGGCGTACCAATCCATGATTCTCATTAAAAACACTACCCACGCGCCCCCACTGACCTTCCCCACTGCTGCAAAAAAAAAACTCTTTTCTCAGGCCTGGTCCTCGACATTGGAACAAATTGGGGAATAAAGGCATTCATTATTCAAAGGAATTTTTTTTTATATCTATTAAAGAGCAGAAGAGGATGATGAGAGCCAGCCACATGTTTGAATCTGTGACTGCAGTAACACAGCTCATTAATAGCACAGAGAGATCCCGTGGCAGTGGCTTCCCAGAATAGAATATTCCATCACTGCAGAGAGCAAGGAGGCAGGGCAGCACGTTACACGAAGGTACAGAGCTTATGCCGTTGATTTTAACACCGCTAAAATCGCTTGGCTACGTTAAAGAGAAAATTAAACTACAGCCAATGATCAGCCGAGACGGCCTCTGGACAAAACAACCGGCCTAAAGGTTTGTGTACTTTATCTGTACAACAGGCACGTCGATTTGCACAGGGAAAACACAAGGCAGATAAAAGGAAACAAAAATTCTTTCACACCAACCATTGCGCTTCGTCTGCTCAACCGACAACCGCAAAGCCCAGGTCTCCATGGAGACCAAATGTGGTGATACAAACATGTATGTGACTTGTTAATCCAGGGCCAATGCGAAAAACACTTTCTGGATGGTGGCCAAATGCCTCTTAGAAAACTATGTTACATTGCATCACCTACCAGCTTTTCAAGAACAATCTAGATCCAGATATATTTTTAAAAATCAGTTACTAATTTATTCTACAAAATGGCACTTGGACGCCATGTGCAGCACAGTGAAGGTTCCGGCCACATGGCTCCGCCCAGCTCAGCGCCTCCCGACCCAATAAGGGGCCGCCCAGGAACAGGCGCTGTCCTGATCATGACATCACGGCCAGCCCCAGGAACATAAACCTGTAAACAAACAGGGCACTTTGTACGGCTCACCGCGGGGACCGCCCAAATGGAGCTTCATCAAATTTACGAGGAACATTTAAGCAGCGAATGCGGTTCCTTGGGTTCCAGCAGTCTTAAACACAGAGAGCAGCTTAACCTTATCTCCCCGTGCCACCGCTTCTCCTCCGGTAATTGATGCTCGGGGTCCCCAGCTCCACATAAACCTGGCTGCACGGTTATTGTATCCAGCCATCCGACGGAGGCCGGCGGAGAGACAGGAAACCGCACTGAACCCAGATCAATAGACATGTCAACAGTAAGCCGCTTAATCTAATTCAGCCCATCTCTCAGCCAGCGAAGCCCCGGGTTCTCAACCCACTGGTTCATTTCTTTCCTGGGCCGGGTGGCTCCAGGAAGCTGTACCCCCCACCCCCCCCCCCCACCCCCCCAAAAAAAATGCACTCATTCAGTCCTCTGTTCTGTTTTTCATGTCCTTCATCCTTAAAGTCCTACGGTGTTTACTCAGGAGAAGGAGCTCTGCTTTTCTAAAATGCAGAGCTAAAATGGCTTCAGTGTAAACAGAGCACTTCTGGGTTCTCTCAAATGGGAAAGCCCAGGCGGTAATTTCTTTTGACAACAAGGACTTCAGATGGACATTTACCTTAATAGCCCCAGCAAATTGCCCTGCCTCCAAAATCACATATGTTAAGATTTATTATCATTAAAAAAAAAAAAAAAAAAAAAAAAAAACTTTGGCCAGTCAAAAGACTTGTTACATGAAACCAGAGTGAACCTGTAGAGGACTGCAGAGCAAATTACACTTATTAAGTCATTAAAAATTGTAACCGGTGACTTTTGGCTTTTACGGCTGAGGCAAAGCCAATCGGAGTCCCAGAGGCGGTAATAACAGGGTGCTTTAGACTTAACAAGCCACAGCTGTGGAATCCAGGGGACTGTGATGACTGGTCAAAGACGCACATCTAAAAATAATTCAATTTGTGAAATGAATTACATACGGAGAAGAAACGGTAGATAGTCCTCTACGAATTTCTGTGTCAGATCAAACTGATAATTTTAAAACGCTATTGAACTCTTACCAAGTTTCTCGATGCATCCTGTTACATACTGTAAAACAAATAACATCCAAGAGAACAAGTCCGAAACAATATTACCTGGAAGTTAGAGGAGAATTCAACCCTTTTCATATAGCATCAGACATTTAATTCTTTTTCTACACAGAATAGAATAGAAAAAATACAGTATTTCCAGTTGTCTCTCTCCAAGCCCTGAAATAATATTGGGGCAATATATCTGGTTTGTATATCTGCTGGGGAATTAAATTCATATATGGCATTTATGCTTCTAGACTGTTAACACATCACCTCCTATGAATGTGCTGTTGAACTGAAATTACCAATATATAGTGCTAGATATCTGTGCTTGTCAGCTATCATGGCTGACAGTTTAACACCCAACAGCACTTTGAGATGCCATCATTAAAAAAGAGAACTTCCTATGTATTCTGGAGTTACAGAAGTCTGTAGGGCTGTTATTCAATTTTCTAGTAAATTGGTTATTAACAGGTGATTCATTAATTAAAAAAAAAAAAAAAAAAAAAAAAAAAAAAAAAAAACTTTGAAGGTTAGATGAATTAAACTAAAGGCAGCAAAATTCCCTTTAATTATGGGTGGATATGAACTACAATCAGCTTGGTTATTAAGAGGAAAATGGAATTTCCCTTGAAAATGTAAACAGACAGGCTTGTTCTAATAGATTTTGTTCAACTTTTTGTTTATATCTCCAGAAAACAGTTTCTCATTTCATTTGTACAATGAATTAAAATGTCGGCCTGATTAATTTTTGGTACTGCCCAGTTGGTACACTGGCTCTGATAAATGCACAATTCCCTGTACTTTTAATGCATTCTCATTATGGAATAGGAGAAAAAAAATAATCATAGGCTTCAGTTATAATAAATGAAAAGATCATATCATTGGTGGCACCATTTCCTCATGGATATTAATATTAAAATGAATGCCTGTGTAGTTACGGAATACAAACTGCAGCATTTGCCGGTGGTGTAAAATTGTAACCAGTTTACTGAAAGATTCAGGCTTGGGGGGGGGGGGACTGGACAAACAAAAGTGATACATTTAAGCCAGTCTTTACTGATAATGACAGCAGTTTCCCTTGACAACATCCCTCACTACCGACTCCCAGCTTTTTCCCACCCCCCCCTCGCCAATACTGAAAAATAATCTGGCAAATTAAACAAACCGTTCAAGCACAAGAAAAAACCCCTAAAAAAAACCACCATCCCCAGGCACCATGAGACACGGCCGATGAAAGGTTTAATGCTCTCGTCCCGTTGTCTGAAACACAATCCAAGAGCAACAGTGACTTTTGGGGCTTTGGAGGAGGGGGGGTGGGGGGGGGTTTGGGGAGGGGGGGACGGTGGGGGGGTCAGGCTCCCATTTCCTGTAAGGAGACACGGCAGGAGAGCTGCTGTGCTTCAGCATTTCCACCTGATGCTCTCTCAAGGCAGATTAATTTAGAGCGTGATGGGGGAAAGCCGGGCTGATGAAGTCCTCCGGTTGCCATCTGGGAGTCCCTCTCCCCCCTCCCTCCCCGCCCCCCTCCCCCCTCGAGGCAGTGCAGCTGTACAAACGTGTCCGACCGCAAGAATTAAACTGTGATTTATTTACTGAGGGACCCCCTTCGCCATGCCCACCCCGATTCATTTGCTTCTCACGAGCGGAGATCTATGGAGTCCTCAGGGCGCGCGTCGTCACCGCCGGTCACGGCGACCGGGCGTCGGCGGAACCCTCAACGGCGCAGTCAACAGCACTCCGCAGAAACGCCCTGATATTCGGTCTCTCACTGCGCCTCGCAGACCGCCCAGACCGGGGGGAGGCAAAGGCGTTTTTTTTTCAAAACAAAAAAATCGCAAGTTTCCCACAGAAAGAGGGCGGGCACGAACAGTGATTGACAGAGCGCAATAGATAGAAGAAGTGGGCTGGTGGGAACAGCGGCGGCGCTATCTTTGCTTAAAAACAGGGGCCCGGCTCAGACCGGCTGCTATCAGGGAGGCAGCAGCCTCCCGCAGATAGCGGCCGCTGCGCCGCGGCTGAGGCTCTGAGTCTGAGAGAAAGCGCAGGGCCGGCGTAGGGGACACCCGATACAGCCGCCACTTTGTTTCTGTCTGCTCCGATTAGCCGGGCTCCGTCTCCGGCCCCGCCGCGCCGCGCCAGGAGGCCGCTGGAGATAACGGCGCTAACGCTACATCGGCCCGGTGTGAGAAAGTCTCCTTCTACCCACCTCCCCCATCCCCCCCACATCCTCCCACATCCACCCCCATCTCCTCACGCAGATACGCAGCCCCACGCATTCACCAGCCTGTTCGTTTTTTTGAACATCCTCACACAGACGGATTTTTGATTTTGGGCGGGGGGGTGGGGGCTAGTGGGGGTTGGGTGGGGATTGCGACAGGCACTTAGACATCTCGGTTCCATCCTACCCGTTTCCTTTTTCCTGTCCAGTTTAGGCGAGGGGGGGGGGGGAGAGGGGGTACCGAACCGGCGGTTTTCGGATCTTGTCGCCCGGACAGAGAGCAGAGCTCCGATTCCGATCCCCGGGGGGGGGGGGGAAACCATGCGTGAGCTTAATGAGGGAACCCGGAGACGCCTCGTTCTCATTAATTTCGTTTTGTATGAGAGGCGTCTGCGCGTCGTGTTCGTCTGTTTGCCGACAAAACCCACACTTGTCAAGACGGATCAAAACAACTTTGGAAGTGCTAAGCTGGTGGAAACAGTACACGAGCGGATGGTTCAAGCGCTGACAAAAATAACTCAAGGATTTGTAAAGGGTAAAGTTTTCTCTGCGTGTAAATGCATTTTTGTCAACTCTGTACTGACATACAGTGGGAGCGCAAAAACCTTGAGTAACAATAATAGCCAAAATACAGTCACCGGAGCAGACCGCTGGACAAAATGATGGCCAGTATAATTTACAAATAAACCTTCAAAGGAATAAGGACACTCACAGGCCTGTAACCTTGAGTCCGGTGTTAAAATAACGAGCAGAACTTTGAGGTTAATGAGGTTAAATGACAGCGCATGCCACCAATTAATAATGCAGAATGGGCAAAACAACAGAACTGTCGAGTTTCACTAACCGCCTTGTTTCAAAACACTTCCCTCACTCTGCAAATGTGACCGACTCCGTACAGATCCATTGCGTTAAATGGCCGACTTTTTGTTAAGGTTGATTTTTTTTTAAAGAAACAGTCCAGCTTGGCGAATCGAGTGCAGGAATCAAAAGCGAGAAACAAAACCACTGATTTCCTCTATTCGTGGTGTCTATTCCCCTTTTCTCAATAGGGTGCATCAGATATTAGGATTGGCGCCAGTGTTATTGTATGCATAAAGGGTCTGACGCTGTTGCCTGTTGGGGTCTGCAGTGGTCTCGCGCTGGGAGTTAGCGCGCGGCGCGGCTCCTCTTCCTCGGGGTGGGCGTTTCCCTCGGAAGCGCCACTTGTAACAGGCTAGTACCGCCCGGGAAGGGCGCGTGTGAACCACGCCCCATTCTCAAAATCCACAGCTGCTCCGGCCTCTTCCCACAGCCCCCCTCACAGGCTGCCGTTGTTCGACCGCACAGAGTGAAAAATGGGGTGGGGTGGGGGGGGGGGGTGGAGAGATGTAACGGCATCAAAGCCCCCCGCTGACCTCGGCGTCTTCTTCGTCCCCTCTTCTCGGGGTCCGGCGGACAAAGGCGGGCCTTCACCCGGCCGCGGGGGCCCCGCGGTGATGTCACGGGGCGCACTGGGCCCGCTGGCTGACTTCTGAGCACAGGTCACTGGGTAGCGCCCCGGGGGGGGGGCAGGAACACAGAGTGAGCCATTGACAGTTCCTTCAAGGAGGCTCGGGGCAGCGGAGCTACAAAAATAGCCCCACGAAAAATCCCGTCAGAGGACTTCTGGGAAGGAGGAAGGATGAGGTGCAGGCTGGGTGACAGTAGTCCCCACCCCGGCTTACGTAGGAGCGCACGGGGGTGAAGTAGGGGTTGTGCTGACAGACTGTAAAAAAAAATGTAGACGATAACGTCATCTATGGACTTCCCCTGGGCTTGCGAGAAGCATTCTGACGCCACGGAAGAGCAGTTTTTGCAGCGCCATTTTGTACACACCGGAGTCAGAGACCGCGCAGTACCGCGCTGGTACACCTGCAGCCCCCAAAAGGGCAGGAAGTCCCCCCCTGCCCCCGGGCGTAACCCTGCCCCCCCAAACGCAGAACAGAACCGCGCCGAGCGACCAGATAACAGAACTTTACATTTTACAGGCCGTCTGCGACACGACAGCGCGTGGAAAAACACGGAATCGCAACCGGATTCTTTCTTCGGGGGCCCTACGGAAGAGGCACCTCACGACAAAAAAAACGCAGAGTCCCTATCTGGAGATCTCCGGAGATATTGCTGTTGAGAAACAAAGAGGACAAAAAACAAGCCCGCCTCGGGCCCCGCGCGCGTCCGGCCCCGGAACACGGCGATAAAAAGCGGCCGGCGAGCGAGAGACCGGCGGCCACGCCGGGCCGGGTTTGCGCCCGCTGACGTCCCCGACCGCCGCGCGCCGCTATCGGAGGATCTTCACCTCGCGGCGCCCCCGCCGAGAGGAGCGGCTCCGTGATAAACACTTTTTCCAATAATCCGCACTCTTTCATTTCGCTTTTAAATACCACGGCAGCAAGCGGGGACAATGAAAGTGCCAGCCTTCTGACAGATGGCCTTTGATCACCGGCTTTGGGTGGCCTTTTTATATCTCTGGGAACAGGAGACACTCATCTCATAATCTATCTGGGAGGGAGAGAACAGGGGGATCGGCCACAACTTTGTCAATTTTATATAAAAATACATCCACAAAAGAGAGGAAAATAACCCGGGCCTGAATCTGGGGGCGCAGCAAAGGGGAAATAAAAAATAAAAGCGATAAAATGAAATGATGTCTTTGGCACCTGTGATCTGGGGGGAAACTGTCGCCATGGGGACGAGAGGTTGGACTTTATTGGAGGAGGTATTCGTGTGCTTTTCTCGCTCCCGGGGTGACGCTGTGTCAGGTGTCGGGGAGCGAAGCTTTTTTTAAAGAGTGATGGCATATGTTGGGCTGGGGGGGGACGCAGAGGGGGTGGGGGGGGGGGTGACATCCACATACGCAAAACCCTGACATGTTAAACTGAGCTGAACGCGTAAGCTCCGTGTGAAGGACAGGGATGAGGCAGACGAACGCGCGCTCATCAGGGGTTTCATTAAAGAGGCCCGCGGTCTGCAGGGAGGAGGGGGGGGCGGGGCCTGGGAATGTGAAGGTCTGGTGTACTGGGGGGGGGTATGGGGGACACGGATCACTCAGCGGGCCCCTAAGCCGGGGTCAGCCCTAACAGGGTCACTCTGGCCGAGGGGCCCGTGGGTCTGAGCCCTGCTGACGGCGCGCAGGGGGGACGCTAATCCCTATTTAGCGCGGCGCAAACAATGCAGCGCCGGCGCGGACGGGACGGGACGGCCCGGGATCGGCCCGGCCGCAGGCTCCCGGGCTCGCGGCTCCACCTGCGGCGGGCCCCGCCCCCCTCCATTGTCCGCCGGCCTACCCTTTCACTCAACGGCTAGGGGTGAAGGGGGATTAGGCCCCGAGTTCAACCCCGCAACCCCCGACGCCATTAGAATGCTGTTTATCCCTCACCCCCCCCCCCCCCCCCCCCCCCCCCCACAACAGAACAGCAGAACGCCATATGTTTCCTGCGTTAAGCCGGTTTATCTGTTTGGGGATTCCCCCTGTTCATTTCGCACCAGGAGAAACTGCGAGAAGGATGTAAGACGCCCTCCTCCCGGACCTCGGGACACACTGGGAACCCTTCATCCCCTGTGCCGTGTGGAAAAACTCAGGCCACCTCTCATCGCTCTCTTTCTCTCTCCGAAAAAAAAAGGTCCCCCTTGATTCTTTTGATTGGTGTCACCCAACGCTGGAGTAGGCCATTAAATATGTAAAATGCTGGACCTGCTCTTGACTGACAGGTCTACCGATACGCTCTGTCGCGAATTTCGTTTCGTATAAATACGGCCAAGGTCGAGCTGGCGACGGCTGCCACGGCATCGCGGCTCGCCCGTGCCCGCCCGATCTTCAGGAAGTGCCACGCGTGACAAAACAATCAGCATAAGCTGACACAGTGACAGCGAATTAAAAACCCAAACAGGGGTTCGTACGCAAACCCCGTCTCGTCAGTTCAGAACACGTAATCGCAACTGACAAAGCCGCGCTAAAAAAACCATTCCGTCTAATTAACTGCGGAAATGCTATTGGTCACACCTGGGGAGAGGGGCGGGCCGCATTAAATATCCGGGACTGTGACCCGCGTAGGGCAGACAGGTGAAACGCTAAGTGCACGTTCTCGCGGGCGGTGAGACTAAAAGCTTTTTTTCTCAGATATTTTTTTTTTTTTAGCTATAGTACAATGTACCTTGCTGGCCGGCAGCCATGCCCCCACTTTACGCCTGTCCCGCTGAGCGGCTGAGGCTAAGCAGGCGCGGCCTGGGTTTAGCACTGGGACGGGAGACGTTCTGGGAAAACTACCTTTGTGCTGGACGTGGCGTCGGTGGGCCAGCAGTTATGATTCCTGGGGCCGCACACAGGAGCACATTAACAGCACAGTGTTAATTCACCATTAGAAATAATTATTTTTCACGCTGTGCTGGAATTTCTTTCCGTGAGCTCAGCGGTCTCAAATTGCACATGTCAAAGGAAACACTGGCAAATTAAAATAAGATTAAAAGCAATTTTTTGAAAAACAATTATAGTAATATACACACATGCAACACTCAAAGGCAAGACATCGCTGCACAAGCTGGTCTGGAGTCAAGTGTGTTTTCGTGGAAACTGACGATTGCCCCACTATAGATATATAATGCCTCAGGCTGTCAGAAGCTGTAGGAAGTGTCTCAAAAAATTATCGTCCCTCACCAAAAGTGTCTGGGCCAATTAAAAACATACACTACAACTGAAATAATATATTTTTGAACTCCAGAAACGGAATTATCCCTTTAATTTGTGATGAGTGACTTGTTTTAATTGGCATGAACAAGCCAAAGGAGAGAGCTGTGTCGTCACAAATTAACAAGTAAAAAAAAAACGAGTAATTTACTTTCACACACAGGACAAAGAACACGCTACGTTAAATAAACGAATTTTCCACGGACACAGCCTCAGAGGTTTAGGCACCCCACCATTAAAGCCCACTCAGGGAACTAAATTAAAAAAGACATGGGGTACAAAACAAAGAGCAAAGGAGCAGCACAGGCCTGGTTAGCATGGCTGAAAGAGGAGACTTCAGAGCCTTTGAGAGATGAGTGAGTAATTTCAGCAACCCGCCAAGGCCTGCCACTTCGCTCACGGTTTAATGAGTGATGTGAGGGAGCAATCTTTATCACGCCAGCGCAAAACATACAACAGGGCACTACAGCAACACACCTACAGCACAATTACAGCACATCTGTCAGGCTCCAGCTCCACGCCCGACTGCTTTCTGAAAGCAGGGCGGGCTGAACACAGAGGCAAATTTCAGGTTCCTCACCGAGGCGTTTCCTTAAGCAACGCGGCGCTGGAGGCCGTGCCGTATCGCGGATGCGGTCACGGCTACGGCGCTGCTGTTAGACACGACGAGGAGCGGTCTGCCGGCAGCCTCCTGTAGCCGTGAGTGCATTCACAATGCAGCACGGGCTCGAGCGCTGCATGGCTTCTATAAAATGTTTACAACGCATCGTAACAATTAACTAAAGACACAACGCCATTTATTTTGCAATAATGCTCGTAAGTAACAGTCGTGTGAAATGAGAGCATTTACAAATGGGCAGTTTGATTAAATGTTACTCTATCAGATTTACAATCACTATAGAACACGCTTTCAGCCAATCAGCATCCAGGGTAAAAACAACCCGTCTATAATTATAATTACGATAGCCGGGATAGGAATCAGTTTCCCACAAAGCCTAGTGAGTTCAGGCTGCTCCATTCACGGCACTGTGGTATCTGAAAAAGGGAAATCCATCCACAACAACCGAAACGAGCCCCTATGTTGAGCCCAGAACACTCAGGCATTATGGGAGCTCAGGACACAGGCTTACACTAAGTTGGATTCCACAAATGCCTCAAATGCACTTCTGCTATTTCACTGCGTCCTTGCCAAAGACATCGCCTGCATAGTGATCCTGGGGAAAGACAAACAACTCTTCGCTCTCTCACACTGCGCCTGAACTTTGTGTCAGTGTCAATCACTCGACTATTTTTTCACTAGACCAGTTCCCAGGATGCATCGCTGCAGAGGTGATCAAAGGGCCTTTAAGAGGAGGCCTTGGCACTTACCATTGGGATTCATTCATTTACCCGCTCCAAATCACCGCGCGGTTCGTTTATTCTTCCCTCTCCTCCTAGAATACTGGATGACCTGATTTTCTACTACCGAGCGGTGGAAGGGGGAAAAAAAACAGTCTGTTTAGGGATTCAGGTGATACAAAGTTGAACGCTATCAAAATGCTGAGAGCGCGAAGCATTTTGAACGCTATCAAAATGCTAAGAAGAGTTTGACAAACAAACAGAGCTACCCTGTAAGCACACTATTCTGAGCGGCAGGTGGTTTTAAATCCCAGGCCTGGCCTGGATGCGAATACGAATCGCGGCACGGAGAGGAATCGTGTCTTCGGTGAGCCAAATGCAGGCCTCGGCGTAAGATGATGCAATAAAACACAAGCTGCTGTAATTGTAGTGCAGAACTCAGGGATCAATGGCTAAGCTTCCACTAGAGAGGCTGCTGCAGCCCTGACTCTGGAGAGACACTGTGGAAAAGTACTTCAATCAGCTCAACGGCAGCAGGTGTAGCCTGTATTTACAGTACCTCCGAGAACTACTCCACTCCACTTTGATGGTGCACGGGTGAGAGACACTGGCTCGGGAATGCGCTTGGTAAATCAGCGCCTTCTCGAGAAGGCGGACTTAAACTGCCTCCTGTTAACAGCGCCGACTGTACCGTACGCGTGAGCGCAAACGCGCTTAACGGAGTCACCGTTCGGTAACTGCGATAAATCACTGATTCCTATGTCACGCTAATATAACACAGGGAAGGAATGTGCACTTCGCTCCATTACTTTCACTTCTTATCGGGAGAACGTCGAGAGCGCAGACCAAAATAAAGGCGAAGAATGCGGCGCCTGGTGGTTCTGCTCTCTGTTTTGACCTGTGACACTCCCTCCGTTTTTTTTTCTTCTTCAGTTTGGCAGCAGCAGGGGACGGCTGACCCCCTCCCATGCCGCTCTCCCTTTACAGAATACTTCCTGTTCCAGAGGGGAACACGGCTCGTGGCTTTGCAGGCTCAGCAGGGATAGTTTTTAATGAATTTAAACTCTTTGAGATGGGCACGGGTCTTTAGGAAGTTGGGGGGGTCTTGACGGGAGGGGTTGGGGTTGGGGTTGAAGTTAGATGAAGGCCTCAGTTGTTTGATGGACACACTCAGCAGGATGGTGCCCCTGAGCCATGGAGGGGAGGGGGGAGAGGGGCAGCAGGGGGGTCACCAGGGAATGGAGGTAATAAAGAGGGAAGCCCTGTTTCCTTGGTTTACCCTTTGCCCCATAATGAGGGCTCCTGACACCAGACGCCAGTGATATGACACATTTGGCAGCAAAGCAAATTGACCTGGGATTTCTCGCTGGTGATTGACAGCTCCTCAACTCGCCGGGCTCCAAATAGGGGCGGGGACGAAAACAGGCTGCTGCACCGGGTCTGGAGCGGCAACCGTGAGAGGCGCAAAACGGACCGAACCGAAGCCGCACCATGATTCGGGTATGAAATCAGCAGCTGGGGAGGACTGCGGCGGGAGAAGGGGGGTGGAGGCTCGGCTGTAACCCCCGAGGTGGAGAGAGCTTATCTAGAGTGGGGGAGGGGGTGGGGGTGGGGGGGTGGGGGGTGTTGGCTGGTGAACTGAAGCACACAAAGGAGAAAGTAAACAAAACACAGCTACACAGGGAGCTGTCAACAGCCCCCAAGATTACTGCTGGATCTCAAAGATAGAAGGAAAAAAAAAACACCACAAAAGCCAAAAACAACAGGAAGAACCACCTGAGGAAGGGCACGTACTGTGTGATGTCATCCATCTGTTCTTTCCATCTTATCTCCCCACACGTTCCAGGTCTGCCAGGACCACGGCTAACACAAATATACACCTGACTGGAGATGTACACCTGCGTACATCTACACAGGCCACTGGAAGTCTGACAAAACATGGATTTTTGAATGCTCATGCCCATATACCAAGCATTCCTATGCACAAATGTACATAAACATTCACATCAACACAGTGGTTTAGTTTCCAACTTTTCCTGCTGCAAGCACTCAAAAATACTCTAATGATTAGATTATGTAATCATATATATAACTACATATTGTTCCCTTAGACAACAGTTTTTTGCACTTTGAGACGTGCAAATTAAACCGAAGTGTAAATTAAGCAATCTATATATATATATCAGTAACTGGATACAAAATTATGGTGATTAAATAGTACGCAAAACAATTAAGCACAAAGCAAGTATTTTTTTTAAGCAAGAGCGAGACAAAACAAATCGAGTGCATGCTTAGGCCAGAGATTTAACTGCTCTCTGTAATAAATCTTTACTTTTTCATGTGACAGCTCATCTTTCTTAATAAAGAAAAATGTGCGGCACAAAGGTTTAACGAAAATAACTTTCTTACAGGCAGTGCTGAGGTTGAACGACAGGACTGAACGACAAAACACCATAACGAAACGTGATTTCTATTAAACTATGCACCGCAACTCCTACATTTTTCACATCACATTAATCACCTTGACACAATTTCAAACCTGGGATTATTTTCATTCGTAACCACGACAACATAGAGCGACCGCTATCGCCGAGCGGCAGTTTGACTCGAGGTGGCCTTCCTGCTAAAGAAAAGAAGATAAAAGTTTCACAAGAAAAGAAGGAGAACAATGTGGTGATGTAGAAAGATGGGATTACCAGAAAAAAAATCGAAAGGCTTCCACAGACGGAGTGGAAGACTTTACTTTGGACAGGCTAATGCGAAGTTTAGGAGGTACAGGCTACAGGACGTTCCTGTGGCCGGTGAAAAAGCACAGAACCTTTTTCAAGGGGTTAGACGGCGTTTCAAAAAGGCTCCCATTTCATTACAGACGGCGTACAGCACAACAGCTGTCCAATAATACCCCCGCGGCCCGGCAGCCGAATTATATGGAGGCCCGTCAAAGAGCATCTGATCGATATTTCGAACCCAGCGAACTACGTCAGATTAAGAAGCCGCTCTTGCAATTGAGAGGCGGTGGAAAGTGGAAAAGAATCAAAGGAGCCGCGTGAAATGAATATGATTTACACTTACACTCACAAAAACACTTGAGTGCAGTTGGCTACGTGCAAAAGGTTTGCATAACTCTTGCACTTCATATGTAATACTAAATGAATGTGAATGTTGAGGTCTGGATGTACTTGCACGAGACGGTATTCTGTTGGAATGTGGTCATTTAAAAAAGACATGACGTACTAATAAAACACTGTCTTAGCATTTTGCGGCAGTCTAATAGCCAGTCCACATACCACCACATGGACCACCACATACAATAATTGAAAGGCCAGTGGGGAAAATATTAGCCACCTATCCCAGACACACACACACACACACACACACACACACACACACACACACAAACGCGCGCGCGCACACACACACTTCTGTCTATATAGTCACAGCATGCATGCAGAAAACCATATTTATCATTCATTTATCTTTCATTGAAGTGTCATTATATTCCATTATTGCCTTTCTCTTTTTGTGCAATGAGAAGACAGTCCCATTTGATCATACAAGTGTAGATAGAGAATACCTTAGTAATTTATTTCTGCAGGCAGAGTTGTAACATGCCAACCCATTCTCTCTGACAGACAGTCAAATCCTTTCCTAAAAATGCATGAGATTTGTGAGAGCAAATCTCATGCATTTTTGCCAACACCTTCACGTCCATAACAGATAAGCCAAACACAGGCACAATTGCTCAAGATTCTGTTGCCTTAGTTTGATCAACTTGGCCTCTAACAAGTCTTAAGGGTGTCTAATCAAACTTTAACTAGATGAACGTTACTCTTGTCAGCCTCCTCTTTCTCTTTCAAGTGCTAATGATTTTAAGACAAGGGAAATGTACAAGATTATTTATTTATGAAAGGGCACGCGGCAGTGGACTCCAAACAATCATCAGCCCAATACAAGTTTAGACAACCAGGTTCATAAATACACATTATATTTACCTGAATAATGTAAAGAGTATAAATAATTTACCAGTCCAGCTCACTTACATATAGTGGGAACTGACCCTTAAGGTGCTGTTTTATGAATACCTGGCACAATTCAAACATGTGACGAAGGGCCACCTTATTTTGAACATTTATTTTGAACAAAACAAAAGAGGATCTATTCATTCACACATACATACCCAACTCAGAGATTTCAATGCCTCACACTTCAATCACCAATTTGAACAGAGTGCAAAAAGTTTAATAGTGTTTACAAAACTGCTTATTTTATGGACAATACAAAGTTTCTAATGCAATTTGACCATTCAACCAAAAGACTAATTAAAACCACTGACACTCAAAAGATAAGGCCTCTGACACGCAGCTAGCGAAACTATGTACACATCTGACTAATTAAAATATTTGTCCTTTAAATGTACCAAAGTACCACTGCAGAAGATTAATACGAAATAAAATGACAACGCAATTACTACGCAGAGACTTCAGCGTTATCAGAGAGAGACTCCTGGCATTTTCCGAGGAACGGCGAAATGATAATGCGGCACTCGCAGATGAACCCAAACAATAAAGTCTGACAGTTACAGCAAAATATAAAGCCAATGATTACACCCCACCGAAGCAGCGCCTGCTTTTGAATTACGACCGCGCAGCCTTTATCAGGGCCATTCCTTTTATATCCGCAGGGGGAACAAACTATTTATGTGACTGACTTTTACAATGGAAGAGCCCCCCGGGACCAGCACCGAGACGCATCTGGGAACGGGGCTGTGTTTCCGTAATGCTTTTCGTATGTTCTCTCCGTTTCCTGCTTTATGGGTCTTCTTGCCGCGGAGTTATGGATTGGGGGGGGTGGGGGGGGGGGGGGGGAGCGGCTGGGGACCCCAGCAGAGAGGGTGAGTTATGAACCCCCGGGAAGATGAAAGGGATGGCGGGTCCGGTGCGGCATTTACAGCTGCTGCACCGCAGGGGGCGCTGGCGAGGCGTCGCTCTCCGGGTTTCAGCAGCGAGCGAGCGAGCGGGGATCGCCCACCTCACCCCCACCCCCGCCCGTGTCCTCGTGGGCGTGACTTTAAAGAGGGTCGCCCGTTTATTAGGGTAAAGGGTGCGGCCCAACAACCCACGTACCGCACGTGGAGGGGAACCGTACGGGTCGCCCGAAAAAAAACCCCGCCCGCCCCGCCGAACCGCAATCGGCTTCCGCGCACGCACACGAGCGCCTGTGTCCCTCTCCCATCGCGCGCTAAGCCAGATTAAAAGCGAAGCGGTGAGCGCCTGTCGGCGAAGCTCCGCCGATCTCCCTCCCCCAAAGGCGGCCGTGTGCCGCTCCAGAGGCGGCTTCGTCCGGGCGGAGTGTTTCTGTGCGAACGCCGCCTCTCTCCTCCCTCTCCTTTTCTCTCCGAACCTCCCAATACGCTGATTAAACAGGCGGGCGCCGCCCCTCCCGGGCCTCTCTGCGCCGCATGGCCTGGCTCCCCTCACAGCGGCCATCGTGCCAATATTAAGCGCGGGATTCGCGTCCGGGTTTCTGAAATTGGAAACGGCGAGTTTGACTGATCAGCTTTGGTTCCTCGTCGGCGGGGGCCAGGGCGAGCGTGCGTGTGCAGCCGTTCTCTTAATTTCCCGCCTTTTTTGCATTTTTAAAGAAAAGGCCTGACCTCAGCCCCCCCCCACCCCACTGCCCTCACACTTCCTTCTCTTGACCGTCCGGGGTAAAAAAAAACAAAAAAAACAAAAAAAAAAAACACAGGCCCAAAAATAATAAGCAGGCCATTAAAGACGGGGGCGGGGGAGGCAGCTGCAGGACCCAGAGGACGTCTGCGAGGGCTCTTCAAATCAGGGCCTTATTGAGCAGCCTCGTTAGGGCTCTTTCAGCAGGGCCCGCCGCCGGGCTACCCAAATCACACGGAGAGCCGCGCCTGACCTCAGCCGCGAGAGCCGCTAATTACCCCGCCGACGTAACGGCTCCTTGTTTGCAGGCGCGCGCGGGACGAGCGACGGAGTCTTCTCCTGTCAGCGTCGACGCCTCCCGAGCCCCGCCCAGGCCCTCTCGCCGATGCGAAAGCGCTAACGCGCGAGGCTTCGCTCCGAGGCGCAGAGGAGGTGTTTCGATGCGTAAGCGCTCCTTCTCCGTAAGATACGGTAAACAGAGGAGAGAGGAGAGCAGCCGGATCGGAGAGAGGGGAGCGCCGGATCGGAGGGAGGGGAGCGGCGGAGAAAGGGCGCGAGCCGCGTTCCCCCCGCCCCCTCCTCAGCCGCGCGTCCGCCCTTCCTGTTCTCAGACGGGGCCCTCATCTCTTATTTATCCACCGTCCGACAGCACCGCCTCACACGATAAATTGAAAATGTGCAAATGTTTCAAAAAAAATAAATAAATAAATAAAGAATAAAAACACGGGTGGCGTCCGCCGGCGAAAGCAATCAGGGCGGGGAACTCATTACGGACGAGGCGCCCCCGCGTTTCGTCCCGCTCCCGGGCCCCACGCTCCAGCCGTTCCGCTCCGTTCCGGACCCAATCAGCGAGCGCTTCCGCTCCCGAGTCCCCGCGCGAGCGTGCGACGGCGCAGCGGAGTGTGAGGTGCGTTTTAAACAGCCTGCTCTGCGCTGTTCTACAGAGCCTATATACATATATATACATACACACATACATATATACACACAGACACACCACACACAAACACACACACACACACACACACACACACACACACTCATACATACACACACACACACACACACGCTCATACATAGGCACAAACCACACACAGACACACACACACACACACACACACATACCCACACACACATATACACACACACTAACAGACTATAAGCAATTCCATCTGTACGAGACAACATCATTCCTTTGCCTTGTGCTTAAAGAACAAAAAAAAAGACATGTACGACCTCACTATTCTGAGAAAAAAATCTACATCGTCTCCACCCGCCTCCCTCTCGACACAAAATGGCAGGAACACCATAAAGACAATATTGTTTTTAATTGATACCCCAAGTAATAAAAAAAAATGCAGCCGTTAACCCTATAAAATGGAGCGGGGAGCCGTCTGGCAAAGCGTTAATGAAGGGCCTAACGCCGCACCCGGGCCATCCTTTACCTTTTATCTGCGCCTGGAGAGCGAGCGTTTCAGCGCCGCCTCCCTCAGAGGGGCCCTTACCCGCCACCGAGTCCGCTCCGCTCGCTCGCCCGCGCGCGCCACCGCCGTTACGCTAAGCGATGAGCCCCCCCCCCCCGACAGGACGGGGCTGGGATCCGGCGTCACCACGCACCGTGGAAACGAGCTTCCGTCTGCGGCACCAGAGCAATAACGAGGCACGGGAACGAGAGGGCGGCGGACGCGGGGGGGAGGGGGGGAACGTCGCACAGCCCACCTCGGGTCTCCACGACATCCTCCAGAGTGATTCAATAAGGCCGACTTAATGAAGATGCCACTGTTTATTAAGTTTGTCCTTCTTTAAGGGAGAGCTGTAACTGCCTTACGGACCCAGGAGGGGGATATTTCGGCAGCGTCCCCCCCCCCCGCCCCCGATGAGCGAGGGCAGCGGCGGAGTGATTCAGCCCGGCTCGGGACTCCCGGCTCCCAAAGACGTCGGCGAGGCTGCTCGTGACATCATCCCCGTCGCCAAAATCGGCCAATAGCCGGGGCCGCCGCTACTCCCTCCCAAACCGCTAACGCAATTTCCACTAGCAATTCTTTGTCATTAAAAAACCGCTGCCGGCCCCTCTGCTCTACCTGTCGGCTTGGCGGGATCCCTGTCCCCGGCTCAGGTTATGCGATGCCCGCTCCCGTGGTCTCTGCTGCCTGTTCAATGCTGAATGCAGGACCAGGAGGAGTCTAATGTAACGCTCAAATTGTACCTCGCCAGACACAGTTCACTTGCAGTCATTTTATTAGCGAAGGTAGTTCATTAAATGGGAAAGTACGAGCGAAGTACTGCTCGCAGACAACCTGAGAGACGTGATATTTGAAGAACCCGCACGCCGGTGGCGCCAGGGCGCTATTTTTACCACCGCGCCGCATCGTGAGGTGTCTGCAGCCAGCCCAAAGCCGGGCTTGTTTTCAGACACCTTGCAAATCCGCTTACGAGCCGAGGCGTCGGAAAAATTAATTTCCACTTCCCGCCGCCCCGTCCTTCGCTTCTCGCCTCCTCGTCCGTTATGCTAATCGCCGAACGGATCCGCGCGATCCGGCTCGCCGCTCGGAGTTTGTTCAAAGGAGAAGAAGAAGGGGGGGGGGGGAGGAGATTGCGAAAAACAATTGGCGGAGGATACGTACGCCACCCTTAGAATAGCAAACTAATGCCCGTTGTTCTGACTGATCGTACAAGGCTCGCTGGCTCGACGGCAAGCGCCGCAAATCTAATTAGGATCCGCATACACGGTGCCCGGCTTCAGATTAATGTAAACTCCTCATCCGGCTTAGGAGCGCGCTCAGAAAGAAAAAAAACAGCACTAGGTACCATCTCACATGACAAGGTATTAAGACCACAGAGCCCGTGTTCCAGAAGGAGCATCTGATGCGCGTATCTCTGCTGAATGTGAATGATCCGGGAGGATTACTCCATCAGGAGTGGACGGAGTGGCGTGTAATCAAGGCAGCCGGGGAAGCTGGAGGGCGCTCGCACTTGTCCTGTGCCCTCATTAGGAGCGCGCCTTCCCAAAATCGTGGCGTTCAAGAGTGCCAACTGTTTCACGTTCTTAAACGTGATTCCTATTTCTGACCTCACTCCGGAATCCACTCAGAGCTACTGTTAAAAATATATATATCTAGAATTAAACTAAAGTAATGTTTACGCGAATCGAAATCAGCGGCCATTTTGCCCTGTGGGGAAAAAAGGACCTGGTCCCCCGTCCGAATGGCCTCGTCGCATAAGCGAACGAGCGGTGGAAAATATGCGAAGCGGCTGGCTGATTGGGGAACTCATAATAATGCTGAATGGATGTTACAGTGGTCAGGGACATACCAGTCCTTCTCCGTAGATACAGTAAGCGGGGGAGGACTTCCGTCTCGGTTCTCACAGAAGCAACAGCCCGCTCCGCTCCGCTTGGGGTTTTTCGGGAATCGGGGAGACGACAGAGGAAGCCGGGTCCAGCTTATTACTGTAAGGCGCTGGCACTGACGCTGCTGAATTTCAGCCTGCTCCACTTTCCCCTCCCACACTGCAGCGCAATCAGGGCAGCCAAACGGAAACGGGAAAGCACGGTGGAGGCTGTGCCCAAGCCAACGGCTGGGTGGGGTGGGGGTGGGGTGGAGTGGGGGTGGGGGTGGGGGTGGATTGGGGGGGTTTTGGAAGGCCGGCAAGCGGAGCTGCCAGGGAACAATTAGAACCAAGTCAAATAAGCTCCCCTCCGCTGGCCGACGGACGCGCACACAGTCCACAGAGTGGAAAGCATTCATACGGCCCACACCCCACACTGGCCTGCCACCGCCCCACCGGGGGAGAACCTGCCCTGCTGACAAAGAGAACGGAGCGCCCAATCACAATGTCTGAGACGGGGGAGGGAGAGAGAGAGAGAGAGAGAAAGAGAGAGAGTGAGGGGGAAGAAATGTGATGTCTTTGTGCTCTGTGGTCACCTGGTTTTCAATCAAATTTACTACAGAGACTATTTTTGGAAAGCGTGAGAGCGCTGCACATAACTGAAAGTGAACCTGAGGATGTTTGCGGAGGGACCCGTGATTAGGTTACAGAATTGGGTTATCCATCATGTGAAAACTGTCAAATACACTGAGTCCGCGGGCTGAAAAAGGAGGACAGCGCGCGGGAACCAGCTGATGAGATGAGAAATTCTGCCCCTGATTTTCATACCTCACGCTTGACGATTTATGCAAAGCTTAACACTTCCATTAGAGGCCTAACTGCATCAGCAGGGGCCTCAACCTCTGGCTAGGAAACATGTGTATCGACGCGTGAGAATAAAACAGGATATGAGGCGTAACGCTGCACCTCTCAGTTATTCACAGAATTTTACACAACGAACGAATCAGAAAGCAGGCAGTCGTTGTTATTAAGCCGTCTGCATTTACTGTGAGAGCTGAAAACCAACGAGCTGATCGAACAGATTCACCCAAAGGCCGCCTCAAAGGGGCCAGTCACTTCATCCAATCCTCCCGCAGCATCGTTTCACCGCTCCACCCAAGTCCCCGTCTGTCCGTTGCGAGCCGCGTCGGTGCTCCGGCGGGTCGGCGGCGGGCCGGCGGCGGCGGAACGGCGAGGGATCAGCCGGCTGTTCACTCCGGCTGATCGCGCTGAATTAATTGCCCTTTGGCATGGCACGGCGCTGCCGGGCCGATCGCGGGGCCGGGCTGAATCGTAACGCGACGCCTCTTCATCTGCCCCGGCGCACGCGCAGCGAACGAGGCCCACGCCCCGCCCGCGTCCTGCCGGAATTCATTAGGGCAGGGAGGACCCGCTCGGCGAGGGCCGTCGATAAAAGCGCGCGTGCATATGTACGCCCGCCGCGCCTCTCCGCATCTACAGCACGCCGCGAGCCTGCACCCCCCCCCCCCCCCCCGGCCTGTTTACTTTTCTAAATGAACGGAGCGGTACAAACAGAGAAGATAAATTGCCTCCGAATGGAGCGTCTCATCTTATACATCCCAGAGGGCCCTCTCCAGAGAGGGGGGGGAGGGGGGGGTGTGGAATGAAAAGAGACGTGGGAGATAATTCACTTGCTTTGCCTCCCAAATACTCCGGCTATGGAGGCGCGGGCCGGGAGATAAGGCCCGTGTGCGTTTAGAGCATTAAGACCCTTGGACTCTCAGGCAGTACAGTGATGGCGCGGTGTAGAGCGCTGGAGTCCGTGGAGAAGATGGCCGTCCGTGGCACACGTCCGCAGCCGAGAAAACGAAGAGCGACGAGAGGGGGGGGAAAAAGCCCCTTCCCCAAAACGAGGGCGGGCCAAACCGCGTCCCCGTCGCCAGGCACCCAACGGAGGCGGGGCTGAACGGTGGCCACTCCCTGTTCTCTGAATCATTATTTTTACAGTCGGCATCGTCAAGAGGACTGGCAAAATGCAACATAAGCAGATGTCACAAGCAGAGGATTATCTTCCAAATAGGTGGGTGGGGAGGGTCAGTAGTACCAGAGAGAATATGGGGGGGGGACAATGTGAGAACACAGAAACTGCTTTTAGCATTTGTTTGGCTTGGCAGAGAAAAAAAGAAATATTGGAGCCAGTCATGATATTAGAGGCGTCTTATAACAGAAAACCCCTGACGACACAGTAAGCGATGAATAAATCAGGCCAATTTGTTACCGTAGCGAAGCTGCAATTAACATAATCTAAAGAGGCCCGGTTAAGAGTGGATATCTATTACACGCGGCAGAAATGCGGGTTACTCACTTTCCAGAGGCTGATGAGAGGAGGGATTCAGTGCTCACATCGCACACCGGCGGTCGTCGTTTATTCTCCTTTATTTACGTGTCAGCGCATTATCGAATAATTTAACTAATTCGGTAAATTAAAACAGCCAAACAGAAAAATAAATAGGGCAAATTGTCCTATTCAAATGTATTCACACATCCTGTTCCATTTGTCATAAATGGCGCTTTCCTGTTAGCGTTCTGAAATTATGTTAGCATTCTGCAGCATCTGAAGAGCTCAACACCCCTTCACGCACGGACACGGCAGGTTTGTGGAAGAATTACCCAGGTTCCTGCGCTCTTTCACATCAAACTCACATCCGTGGGGTATGCAGAAACTCGGAGGACAGACGCTGCTTGAATGGCATTATCTGAGTAGAGCAGGCCTGGAACAGAGTCACGCCACTTCTGTATCGCAAATAGCAAACCCCCGGTATGTCAGGTGGAGCCAAACGCTTCTCCCAGCGTTCGCCCAGGGTCGCATCGACCGCAGGACGGTAACGATTGGCCCTGGCGAAGAAGGAAGAGGACGGTCTGCAGGGATGCTCCTCTGCGGGGGGGGGGGGGGGGGGGGGGGGGGGGGGGGGGGCGGGCGGACGGCGTTCCTGTGCCAGACGTGCATTTGCGGCTGAGCTGTCGTGAAACGGGGAGCAGGAAGTGACATTAACGGCGGCGGACAGCCGCGACGAAGCCGCGGTGGCGGTGTGAAGTGCATCCCGGGTGCGAGATCGCCGCTGGACTGGCTGTTTCCCAAACCCCCGGGGCCACTGCGCCCAGCCCCATTCACACAACCACCACGCCAAACACACACCCAAACAAGGGGTGCTGTAAAACCCTATACCCACACAGATTAAAACACAGCCATATTCCCCCAACACACCTCAGTATGTTTCCAACTCTGTGTGAAGTGCTTATCCACATCAGATTACACCACCCTACTCTAACCCTCCCCACGTGAAGGCCTGGTCACAGATGATACCTCCTTACTCTAACCCTCCCCATGTGAAGGCCTGGTCACAGATGAAACCTCCCTACTCTAACCCTCCCCATGTGAAGGCCTGGTCACAGATGATACCTCCTTACTCTAACCCTCCCCATGTGAAGGCCTGGTCACAGATGATACCTCCTTACTCTAACCCTCCCCATGTGAAGGCCTGGTCACAGATGATACCTCCTTACTCTAACCCTCCCCATGTGAAGGCCTGGTCACAGATGATACCTCCTTACTCTAACCCTCCCCATGTGAAGGCCTGGTCACAGATGATACCTCCTTACTCTAACCCTCCCCATGTGAAGGCCTGGTCACAGATGATACCTCCCTACTCTAACCCTCCCCATGTGAAGGCCTGGTCACAGATGATACCTCCTTACTCTAACCCTCCCCATGTGAAGGCCTGGTCACAAATGATACCTCCTTACTCTAACCCTCCCCATGTGAAGGCCTGGTCACAGATGATACCTCCCTACTCTAACCCTCCCCATGTGAAGGCCTGGTCACAAATGATACCTCCCTACTCTAACCCTCCCCATGTGAAGGCCTGGTCACAGATGATACCTCCCTACTCTAACCCTCCCCATGTGAAGGCCTGGTCACAGATGAGACCTCCTTACTCTAACCCTCCCCATGTGAAGGCCTGGTCACAGATGAAACCTCCCTACTCTAACCCTCCCTATGTGAAGGCCTGGTCACAGATGATACCTCCTTACTCTAACCCTCCCCATGTGAAGGCCTGGTCACACATGATACCTCCTTACTCTAACCCTCCCCATGTGAAGGCCTGGTCACAGATGATACCTCCCTACTCTAACCCTCCCCATGTGAAGGCCTGGTCACAGATGAAACCTCCTTACTCTAACCCTCCCCATGTGAAGGCCTGGTCACACATGATACCTCCTTACTCTAACCCTCCCCATGTGAAGGCCTGGTCACAGATGAGACCTCCTTACTCTAACCCTCCCCATGTGAAGGCCTGGTCACAGATGATACCTCCCTACTCTAACCCTCCCCATGTGAAGGCCTGGTCACAGATGATACCTCCTTACTCTAACCCTCCCCATGTGAAGGCCTGGTCACAGAAGAAGAACCAGATGAATAACTGACAGTACTGTGGAGGCCGACCGTTAGGCGGCGGTTGTCTTTTCACTGAGTTTGGCACCTGTCAGTTTGGGGTTCTCCGTGGGGGTGCTGACCCCCTGTCGCGTCCCTCCGGATTGTACGCCTTCCCGGGGGGGGACCGCCATGTCACCTGTCCGTCTGAGGAGGGCGGCTGTCCTTTCGCCTCTCCCCGTGCATTAGCGTTATGCGTCCTTTTTCCCCGTTGCGTTCGCTGTCGTTTAGAGACGGCTCAATCAACCCGCCCTGGAGTCCTGCCCTCGCGCTTCGCTCGAGTGGAATGTAAGCGAGGGAGTCCAGTGCCTTTCCCTCCCCATTTTTATAGAGAACATTATCCTGAGTTTGTCAGTTATTGAACTTATTGAAATGCATTGGGTAAGAAGAGGGGGGGAAAAAAAGAGGAATTACTTACTTGAATGTCTAAAGTTAAGTACGGAGCATCATGCAGTTTAGATTGAATGTCCCCCTCATTTATAGTTGATAACATTAGGGGCAGCCTGACAGCACATAACCAGCCCATTGTGGATATACATCTCAGCCTTAAATGGGCAATTAGGGCTCTTTTTGAAAGGCTCAGCATTCTATGGTATTAGCAAACAGAGAGGATAAGCACTCGTTGACAGTCATAATGTATTCAAATATTCATGAAATATGAAATATGAAATTTTGATATTCAGAATAATAATAGAGAGATACAAATTTATAAATACAATGCTTTCAAGTCCCTTTCTGCCTATTCCAGCCATTACTTCCAGAGTTCAGTGTTGATGACAACCTTAAAGTTTTCAAGATTGTAATGGCTGAGAGCATTTCAAAAGTAATAATCTATCAACATACTTTATCTATCTATCCATCTATCTATCTATGATCATAGACACATACATATACACAGTACATACAGTATAGAGACTGAATAATCCCATGGTGCAGCAGTAAAATTTGAGACAGCATTTCAGAAATCATTTATGACTCTGTTTGGCAGAGCACTCACATCTTTTTAATAAGATCCTGCTCGCTCATTTTAGCTTTACAGTTGCATTAAACCTCTGACTGACATACTCTAAAAGCAAGATCAAGGGCATATATTTGTGGACTTTTTGTTCCATTAATACATTACCAGTAGGCCATTTTCTGATATGATTAGTGTTAATGACCTTGCTCAGCAGTGCCAAAATGCAATATCTGAACCCATAACCTTCTGGTTTCAAGGTGCACTCTCTACCCACTCATCTACACACTGCTGCTTACAGAAGCCAGTGGGTTGTATAAGTGGTGGTGAGGCACAACCCCAAGGTCTAGCCGTCTGATTATTTTCAAAGGGTCACCTCAGTTCAGGAACCCATTTCAATCCATAAATGACTAGCTTCTTCATGCTCACTTGCTCGACTCGAGGCAGGGAATGCTCAAAGTGACCTGCATACAAGATGGCTGCCACCAGTGCGGTGTTCGATTCCTACATCAGCATGTGGAGCGAGGAGCCACAGTCACAGATCCACTCCATTAGTTTTTCCTCCCTTAAGCCTCTACAACATCCCATCAAGCGGAGAGATTGGGCACAATGCATGGCGGTGCTCCTTCACAGAGGAAGGTTCCTCTGCTCCTCCCCCTGCTCCACTATTTATATTTATATAAGTGTAACACTGACGTGAGGTTAGCAAGTCATTTTGTGCCTACATTACACACTCAGAATATTAAAACACACCATAGCCATTACTGTTATTGGCTTTCATGTAATCGCTTTTATAACGATTGTCAGGGAATCCTTTCGGGATCAACTTTTCCCCTAACCGACTGAGTTTAGCAATCAGAGTCTTCGCTTTGGACCACCTGCGGCTGATCGTGTTCAATTTATAAACTTGGCTTCATGGTTGCTGTAAGGTGAGTTTTAGCATTGTGTCAATTTTCAGGCACACTGAAAACACAATATTCAATACATAATAAGAGAGACAGAGAGAAACCCTGCAGTCATGTCTGTGATAAAGATGCAAAAAAAAAATCAGAGAAGCATTTGGACAAGAAGTAATGGCATTCCGGTAATCTGAAAATACACTTACACAAATCATAGAAAATAATTAATTATACAGTTTCACAATTACGAATAAACTACAGCCAGTCACGAATAAAAAACGTGACCTGAATTTAGTTTAGAATTCATGCCCTCTGGATATGGCTGCCATGCTGAACTATGAGAAAGCTATTACCTCAGAGAGCCGAAAAACAAATAAAATGAAAACTGAACCAACAGAAATATTCTGGCTGGAGATTTTGACAGCATGTACTGCGGTTTTCAACCGCTCTGTGGATGGATGACAGGTTTCACAACTTAGTTTATGAGTGAAGGGAAGAGCGTACGTGGAGGGATTCCAGAACTGTGTGGAAATGTCTCTCTCGTCATGTTCTGGAGCAGCAAGAAACACTTTCAAAATATAGCTGGCCGGGCAAGTTGCTTTTGCTAAACAGCCATGGGACAGGCTCCAGTGACACAAGAACACAGAATACATTGCGCGGAATGGATTTTTAGCATTAACACTGGTATCTGAAATTGCATTTTTGATCCCCTTTGTAGCAAAGGCCTGCAGACGTTCTGTTGCTATCAGCAGGCTAGCTGGCTGGCTTCAATACTGAGTTTACCTAGCGGCACTGGTGTTTGCGTAGGTGTAGTGTATTTTGCTTTTCCACGGCTACCTTAAATGGTACAGCTGGTATTCTTGACATTGAAAAATATCATGCAATATTTTTTTAAGCATTGTAATAACTGCCTCATTAAAGACCCTCTTCACTCAAAAACATGTTTATTTTTCACTGGTTAACCCCTCTTGTCAGCATGAATTTCACTAAACAGATTTTTGTACAGAACTTGTCACCAATATGATGTCACAAATATGTCAAACCTATCATGGTCCACTATGCAAAGATATGCAAATAACAGGACAGTGATGTGGTAAACTGAAACCTTAGCACACAGAAAGCAGACTAGTTAGTGATATTATTGAGACAGTTTGTGTGGTGAACATTTAGGATGCAATCCCAAGATTAGATCTTTGTTCCACTCGTTATTCAATTCTGGAACAAAAATTGGTTGAATTTGTTTGTTAAAATTGTATTGATGTGCCTGAAAGCCTGAAATCTGTGCAGACCCACCCAGATACAGGTTCAGGGCTCACTGTGGATCATGACACAACTTTCACACACTTTTCAACGCAGCCTTCAATTCTGAGCACGCTCTTTGCTCAATTAAAAGACTATGAAATAACGCGTAACCTTTTTTTTTGGAAATTCAGCCAAATTAACTGCAGATATGTTTTTTCAGCACCTGTGTGACACAGCTGTGTGAGAGGTATTTATATAAAGGTGGTCTGGAAGGTTTGAAAAGCGCGGCGCATTCCAGCTCCGTCCGGTGGGGACCGGCGCTTCCCTCGCAGCTGAGGGCCCGGCTCCGTTCTCCCGCCTAACGGCGACGAGGCGCCGCTCTCAGACGCGCCAGGGGTCACGTGATAATCACCAGATGTCTCCAGCAACAATACCCTTTTTTTAAGAAATCGCAGATAATGCTAATTATTACGACTGCGAAACGCAGGGGAGCGGGCGACCGTCCCGGAGAGCGAACGCGAATAGCGAAGCGCCCCCGCGCGGGTGAGCCGCCTTCCCCCGCCCCGTCCTAGCCACAGAACGGGCCTTTGTTTTCTGGAAACCCCATCTGGGAGTTCCCAGGCAGAGGACGACTCTCTCCCAATTACAGGGGCTGACAGCCCAAACTTAAATCACTGCAGATGAAACAAGTGAAACAACAAATTACACGGCTTCCACAACCGCAGGGGCCACAGCGGGGGCCACACTCCACACACAACACAGGGGTTTTTTTTTTGAAAACCCCAAATCACTCTAACTGTAATAGATTCTAATTGCTGCAGACTGCATAAGTACTAGAGATGCTGTTTGTCAGGGGAAATAAAGATGACTGGGCGGCAGGGGTTAATGGTGGCCACCGTGACTACACTGGAGTAAAGACAAAAAAACACCCAAACCAAAGAGCCAGAACCCTAACATAACAGGCATCAGGTGTCAGACAGAGCCAGCTAAATGGATCCTTCCAGTATCGGGCTACATATACCGCTTGAATTGTATCTGACTTCCAATAAACAGCACAAATAGAAACTCTTGCAGCTGTGCAGGAGTACCACAACAATTTTTGCTAGCAATTTCGAGGCAGATTTCAAACGCTGAAACGCAAAATTAAGGCCAGAGGAAAAAAAATGTGTTACTGCACTGTATATTAATCTCAGCTGTGATTGACAGAAAAGGTTGAATTCTTTTTCCCAGGTTCTAATCCACTTCCTGTTCTGCGACCTTCCCAAAGGAAGTTCATTTCCCTCTTATCGTCTCAGATGTTTTTCTTTTCATTCGTGTCACAGCCAAACGTGAAAACCTCAAAGGTGTTCTGTTTTTATTCTGCTGAACAAAAACCATTAGTCAGTCAATCAGCACTTTTCACAACCCAGCACTCCAGGACATGCAACCTTGAAGCACTGAAAATACTTACAACTTTGTATTTCACAGACTTTTCAAAATACAAAAACCAAGTAATTTTACTCTCCTTTTCTTCATACTGAGTTAAATTAGAAATGCACAATGTTGTTGGCGGGTTATATTACTGTTATGTTTGTTTTGGTGAAATAGAGAAGAACAACCGACTGCCAGCAGTAAATAGCTGCTTGGATGTGAAGTGGTTTAAGCTATTTTTAATACAAACTGGGAACGTCTGAGCTAACGATGAATGCAGATAAATAGCTGGATGAGCAGCTAATCACTGGGGAAATCTAATTCTGTATGGTACATTTCAAAAACACAAGCCGACACCAACCGAAGACATCCTTTCTTTTTTAAAATGAGACTAACAGTATCAGGGGCAGTGCCACAAAGTTTCGTCCAAAAAGGACCAAGAATCAAATCAAGCATAAAACGCAGGTTAAAAAAAAAATAGTTTGAATCATACAACATGAAATAAATTTAGAATAATATAGGGCTTATTATCACAGGCTTAGTCTGCACACACGCACACACACACATGCACACACACACACACACACACGCACGTGCACACACACACACACACACACACACGCGCACACAAAGGAATACTGACACCCCCTAACGTGCATCACTGCCCGTTACTGTGGAATGATCATAAAAGCGGCGTTTCCAGCCAATGATCTCGAAGAAAAGACTTTGCCGTTTCACATGACGGTCTGCTGAAAATGAGCCAGAGAACAATGTTGACGCGGGGAGGCGGCCTGGGGAGGGCAGGTGGCGGTGAATGGCGGCCGGGGGCCGAGGCGTTTCGACAGCGGCGCGCCCCGCTGACAGGCGCTTCTCCGACGCCCGCCTGGCGACGCTTCCGTGCCCCCTTCTCCGGATCCGCCATGGCAACCCGGAGAACGGACGAGGGCTGCAGAGCCGCCATTACAGGACAGGACAGGCAGAGCGGAAAAGGCTCACTCCCTGTCCCCAAACCCCCGGCGACAACCAAAGCAGTTAGGAGCGCAATCTAAGAAGTGTCAGCAAAAACCTGACCCGGAAAGATGTGTCACCAATTCGCGAGTGGAAAGACGACGCTGTTTCGTTCCAGTCGGGGGGGGGGGGGGGGGGGGGGGGAGAGAGTCAGGTTTTGGCCGGGGTGAAGCCATTCAGCGACAAGCAGTCATTACCGAGAAAATCATTTCAGAATCGCACGAGAGGTAATGGTGCATCTGTTTGCAATTACGGTCCTCATGCGGCAAGGATTTCGCAAAGCTGTTTTCTCAGAGAAATGCGATAAACACACGATATAAATAGTTCCGCTATCGCCGCGGAGACTCAATGAGATAATTGCCAATAACTGACCGGCACGCAAAAGTAAATTTGTGCGCTAATGCGTTAATGATTCCAGTAATACAGCACTCACTGAATTTGTTAATCGCTCTCTTTTTTTTTAGACTTCAGCAAAACTTGGATACAGCAAAACAATATCAAAAGTTGAAGTCAGTCGCGTCAAATGAACTGCCGGAGACCAACCTCACGAGAAACGCGGAGCGGCGTTCGTGCGGCTTCTCTTCGAGCGGCCATTAACGTCTCTGACGCAAACGGAATTTTTTATTTTGTTTCGCCGAGGCCTAAATATCAGAAAATAAGAAAACTGCAGGTTCTGAACTGAACGTGCCAGGAGCCGCCGCCGCTCTCTATAACAGAGCCCGCGAGCTCTCCGGCTCTCTCAGCTCGGACGGGCGCGTACGCTAACGCAGCCGGGCCGTAAATAACCAACCGAGGCGAAAGTAATTCTCCGCTCCGTCGCAAAGTTGATTACGCCCAACGCAATCACCTTGGCAGAGCCCTCGGATGACTCTCGCCCGCGGTCCGGGGTCCACGCGCCGCCGCCACCGCCGCCGCCGTACCGCCGTAAACAAACCGGCGCGGAGAGCTGATTGCTTTTCTGCTTTTTTTTTTCCCAGGCTACAGGTGTTGCCGGGCGCACGATTTCACAGTTTATTTGGGGGAATAAAGTGTGAAATCCCCCTCGGGCCCGGGGCTAAGCTCAGGGAAAGGTCAGCGGCTCAGGGTGACTGGCAGGTGCCGCTCCGCGCAGCGGGTTCATTACAAACCGCGGCGACACCGGGCCGCGCCGGCGGGGAGCCGATGCTAAGGCGCTACGCTAAGACGCTCCTTTTCGCGACCGCGAAACAATTAGCTAGAACGCCTAATTAGGAGCGACTGAAAAAGAGGAGAATGCAGTGTGTGTGTGTGTGTGAACGAATGAAAAAACTGTGGAACGAAAGATTTTTTAAAAATGACAGAAAAGCACATTTTGCGCTTCCACAGATAATCTCTCTGCAAAGTTGTTTGCGTTAACGGGTGCTCGTATGTGCGCGTCCAGTTGAGGAGGAGAAAGACAGCATGCCGAAACGGCGGGAACACGTGTGCACTGAAGCACAGTCACTTCACAGAAGACCCTCAGAACCCCAAACCCTATGCTAAAGCCAAGGTCAGCGTATGAAACTTACATACAAAAAGTATGAATTACTGATAAAACAACGGACTCATTGTACACGGCACAATATTGGTATTCAGTTCGATACTGATCTTTCATGCTTACGCAATAGAACCGCAATAAAAATCCATAGCGTCAGCAGCGTCTTTTTTTAAATAAGACTTTTTTTGTGCATTAAACATCCCACGTTTAGGCGGACACCTGCAATAATGACTTTCCGCTCCGAGGGGAGACGCAGGTGAACTGACAGCAACTCGGCTCGCCTTCTGACAAGGTGTGCGGAGGACTTATCATGATCCAGGATAATAAGAGAGACAGTACGTTATTAAATTTTCACACCCCGAGAATTATTGATGGTTTACGTTGCTGTAAGACCCGTCCAAGAGAAGGCGTGCGGGGTTTGGAGGATTAAAACTTCATATGAAGTTATCTGCCGGGCTTCTTCTTCGCTTTAAGCAAAGCACCGTAGGCACTAAGCCAGTGAAACAGACGAAAATAAATAAATAAGAAGCGGCGGTGAGCCAGCGTCGCCCCCTACCTGTCGGCGGAGGGAGGGCGGCCGTTGCGGGGCTTGTTGACCTGCGCGTACAGGGCCTCCAGGGGCTGCCCGTCGTCCCGGGGGCTCTGGGGCCGGTTGTAGCCGCTGTCTATGGAGGAGTCCAGGGACCCGATGCCGGCGTACGGGTGCTCTTCCTCCGCGCTCAGGAAGGCGTCGATGTCTTGGATCTCGGCGTAGTCCCTCTCGCGGGCCTGCCTCTGGCGAATCTCGCGGGTCTTCGCCTGAATCCTGCAGACGGACGCGTACAGAGCCATCAGCCAAGGACATTAGTCATGGGAAGGGGGGGGAGGGGGGCTTTTTGGCTTTCCAGAAGCGGCCTGGATGGCCCCGTCATATCCTGAGCCAACACGATCTGTCCAATCTGCAATTAGTGCAGAACCCAGCAACCAGTCTTTTAAAGCGTGATTCTTCCAAAAAAACACCATTGCCCTTGTGGTAGAATTACAGTGTGAATTGAGGTAATTGACCCAAACAATGACAGTGAACGACAAAAATGTCATTTTTAACTGGAAGAATAACTAGTAATACTGCTACTTGATTTCTCAGACCTACATAAGCTACTTCTGTACTCCACTAAAATGACAAGCAGGTTGTCTTTCAGAAAAGCAACAAAAAAACCGCAATGCATGCTGCAAGACGCAAACGCAAAAATATTTTTGTCAGATAATTTATTGAAATGTATTCACATAGATGTGGAGCATATCCGTGTCAGCTCTCCTGAGGGAACGTCAACAATGTCAACCACACACTTCTCCTTACCTGGCTTAACACCTTCATCTCCTCACCCACCCCCGATATTCTATAAAAACATCTGTTCTTGCCCGATTTATTATGAGACCCAAATACTGCACAAGTTGTGACCGTGTCTGAAATAGCTCGTTATGAGTCGGCTGCATAAATAGCAGTTATTCAAATCATAGTTACGTTAAACCCTTTTAACCCAATTTGCCACACAACTTTGTTCCTAGAAGAACTACAGCAGGAAAGTAAACTGAACAGAAAACATAAACCTAGATTCTTTCTTTAGTGGCTAGCTTGCTAGCGAGTATATTACCCTGTCTCAAAAAATGGCTCCGAGGCCGAGTAGCATAGCCCAGCCCCAATGTATGCATTCAGTAGGCCTGGCAACCACTGACTGCCATTGTCTGATGCCCACACATAGACTGTAAGCGCCTGCCCTGTTGTAGTCCAAAGTAAAGCAGGTACTTGGAGCATGCACAGTAGTTTGGGGCTATATCTCAGGTAGAGAGCTGGTAGAGACCTCCTCTATTCACAGTTACACAAATAAAAAAGCAGTTTAGGGTAGAATTCCTCTTTTACCAAAACAGACAGAAGATGCCATGTCATGTAACTACTATCCTTATTCCACTATTATTCTCTTTAAAAGCAAGACGCAGGCTGGCCCTCTGATTATATTACAGAACCTTTAACCCCTTGCTCTGCTTACACAGAGCTCAGATTAGCTGAGAAGGATCTCCTGACTGTCCATGAGTGGAGACTTGGAGCAAAGGGAGAGCCTGTTTTTATAGTCCAGGCCTGTACACTCTGGAACACTGCCTCTGATAAGATAAACGCAACCACGTCCGTCATCTTTTAAAACCCTTTTGAAAAAACATTTTTTATGAATTATCCTTTTTTAAATCTTTTCAGAGGTGCTATAAAAATAAGTACCTTTTAATAACAGATAAAATAAGTCTTGTTATATTACTAAGTGTCATCAGCGATTCACTGATTTAATGATATTTCATTCTCGGATTGGCTCAACAGTTCATTCATTCAAAACCCAAGACTGACAGCACATATTTGCTTTCCCCACTCTAAGCCTCACTCTCCTATTACTGCTGGGTCATTAATTAATAAAACATTTGAACCACCAGGCAACTGCAGTTAATACCAGTGCCACAGACTATTTAAAACAAGGTATTAGATGTGCACTGTGGAATAATATGGCCTTGGAGAATCCAGCTGTGTCACCTCTCCACATACTTCCAGAACCCCCACTGGTTTATGAAGCACACAGACGCAATGGGGAAATCCAATATTTACTTTACACCCCCTCCCTCCCTCCAAAAAATAAAAATTAAGTAATGTTCTTCCATAAAAAGAATTCCGAGAGCATTCTTCTTCTCTTTTAAGTGCGCTTCAAACTGCTTTATACGCCCCCATTCAGAAAGTGCCCTGGCCTCCCCCCAGTGTGCTTCCGTAGCTGGTTTCATTTAGCGGAGTAAGAAACCCCCAGACAACAGCATGCGGCCGTATTCAGACCCCTGCCTGTATTCAGACCCCTGCCTGTATCCAGACCCCTGCCTGTATTCAGATCCCTGCCTGTATTCAGACCCCTGCCTGTATTCAGACCCCTGCCTGTATTCAGATCCCTGCCTGTATTCAGATCCCTGCCTGTATTCAGATCCCTGCCTGTATTCAGATCCCTGCCTGTATTCAGATCCCTGCCTGTATTCAGACCCCTGCCTGTATTCAGATCCCTGCCTGTATTCAGACCCCTGCCTGTATTCAGATCCCTGCCTGTATTCAGACCTCTGCCTGTATTCAGATCCCTGCCTGTATTCAGATCCCTGCCTGTATTCAGACCCCTGCCTGTATTCAGACCCCTGCCTGTATTCAGATCCCTGCCTGTATTCAGATCCCTGCCTGTATTCAGACCCCTGCCTGTATTCAGATCCCTGCCTGTATTCAGACCCCTGCCTGTATTCAGACCCCTGCCTGTATTCAGATCCCTGCCTGTATTCAGACCCCTGCCTGTATTCAGATCCCTGCCTGTATTCAGACCCCTGCCTGTATTCAGACCCCTGCCTGTATTCAGATCCCTGCCTGTATTCAGATCCCTGCCTGTATTCAGATCCCTGCCTGTATTCAGATCCCTGCCTGTATTCAGACCCCTGCCTGTATTCAGATCCCTGCCTGTATTCAGACCCCTGCCTGTATTCAGATCCCTGCCTGTATTCAGATCCCTGCCTGTATTCAGACCCCTGCCTGTATTCAGATCCCTGCCTGTATTCAGATCCCTGTCTGTATTCAGACCCCTGCCTGTATTCAGATCCCTGCCTGTATTCAGACCCCTGCCTGTATTCAGATCCCTGCCTGTATTCAGACCCCTGCCTGTATTCAGATCCCTGCCTGTATTCAGACCCCTGCCTGTATTCAGACCCCTGCCTGTATTCAGATCCCTGCCTGTATTCAGATCCCTGCCTGTATTCAGATCCCTGCCTGTATTCAGATCCCTGCCTGTATTCAGATCCCTGCCTGTATTCAGACCCCTGCCTGTATTCAGATCCCTGCCTGTATTCAGACCCCTGCCTGTATTCAGATCCCTGCCTGTATTCAGACCCCTGCCTGTATTCAGACCCCTGCCTGTATTCAGACCCCTGCCTGTATTCAGATCCCTGCCTGTATTCAGATCCCTGCCTGTATTCAGACCCCTGCCTGTATTCAGATCCCTGCCTGTCAGTAGCGGGAGATCTTCCTGAATGGAGAATGGAGAAGCGGAGGAGCCTCAGGAGCCCTCCGATGAGAAAGGAAACGGGCCTTTCTGATCCGCTCCCGAGCCCCTTCCCTCAATCTCATACTGCACCGTGGCCTCCTGAGTGCAGCACAGTCACAGAGGGCCTTTCTGCTCAGGCTCCTGTTACTGTGAGAGGGTGTGTGTGTGTGTGTGTGGGTGTGTGTTTGATGCTGTGAAGGTGTGCGTGTGAGCATGTGAGGGTGTGTGCATGTGTGTGTGTGTGTGTGTGTGTGTGTGTGTGTGTGTGTGTCAGAGTGTGTGTGTGTGTGAAGGGTGTGTGCATGTGCATGTGTGTCAGGGTGTGTGTGTGAGAGTATGAGGGTGTGTGTGTGTGTACACACACGTATGCGAGGGTATGTTTGTGTGAGGGTGTGCATGCGTGTGTAGTGGATACCTTGCCACAGGAGTGCCCTGCTTTTGGGAGTAGTGGTGAGGAGAGAAGTGAGGCGTTCCCTGCTGGGCGGCCCTGTCTGCAGCCCCCGCTCTGTTAGTGGTTCCAGATGGGGGAGCGCTGCGGGAGGACCCCCCCCTCACGGGCGCTCGCAGCGGGCCTGTGGGTCGCCCCTCCTGGCCTCCTCTCTCCACTGCCAGGGGTCAATGCTGGACTCCCCCCCCCCGCCCCCCATCTGCTGTCCATCAATGCTGGGACTGGCAGCCCAGCACCACTGACACACTGTAACTCGATCCCATCCAACTTATCACACTCCTCATTGTGCAATAACCCTGGCCATATCCTCACAAATGTTCCAATCCTACGTCCTACTTCAGCAAAACGTTTTTTAATACATCTTCAGTATCAAGGATATTTACAGGGCTATTCCTCTGTGGGGGAGAAACACCTAATTCACTCAAAATCTAAAATTCTTGTGAGCTCACATCACGTGAGAGCATGTTTGCGTGTTCATCCGAGCTTTGTGTTTTTCCAGAACACGACGAAGCCCTGCCACGATGTTAACTGTATTTTCAGTAATGGCGTGCAGAGAACTGCCCGGTGGCCATCCATCCTGACTGATGTCATATCTCTGTCAGTAAGATCTGACGATGTTATGGAGAGTTTACAGTAATGTAAGGGGGGAAAAAAAAATCCCCTGCAGCGTTTTCGGTCAAATCGAATTCATAAAAGTAATATCTCGGGCAAAATAAGATAATGGCTTCACAATAGGCATATATTTGAAGATGAGCTCGGCCCGTGAGCCCAGAGGGAGAGAATTTAAGCCTTTCAGCGACGGCTTATAAGTAACCTCTAGTGGACAGCAAGGGATACCACAAAGCCTCGTTTTCAACACCCAGGAATCACATTTACAGCAAAGGCTGTTCTGTTGACAAGACGTTCGTAGTATATTGTCTCAGTATGGCACCTGCAGAATGTAGCAGAAAGGCTAAATCAAGCCTTTGAAGTCTGCGAGACTTGAGGCCTGATTTACAGTGCTCAGCCGTGAAGTCGTCCTCTCAGGAGCGAACGATCTCACGAAACGTAACGGCGGGCTGTTCTGACTGGACGCCCTGCATCTCTGCCTCGAGCAGGGATTGACCGCGTCTTGTAGATCCTCGCGGTAGAGCCGAATTCTGTTCTCAAGCTGAAGTATACATTGCTTGCATCTACATGCATGGTTTGTATCAGAGGCCCTTATGAAGGACAGTGGAAGGAGAAACAGTTCTAATGTAAAGAAACAGCCATGTACAATACTACAATTCATATATCTAGAGCTGTATTTCATCTGACTGGGGTGAATTTTACACGAAAGTATATGATATATAGATTTTACAGGTGCAGTGCTGTGAAGAATTATTTGCCCCCTTCCTGATAACCTATTATTGCATATCTGTCACACAGAATGGTTTCAGATCTTTAGACAAAATGTAATATCAGACAAACCTTTTAATTGATTCTAATCATCAATTAAATATGGTTAATTGGTTGATTGAGTAACTTTTTCACATTATTATTATTATTATTTTCTCCCTAAATAAATGAAATAATTATTTTTTTTAAATGTGTTTTGTGTTTATTAAGTTTCCCTTTCTAATTAAGCTTCCCTGTCTAATATATTTTGTTCTATGATCTGAAACCATTCAGTGTCACAAATATGCAATAATAGAGGAAATCAGGAAGGGGGGAAATATGTTTTCATGGCACTGTATAATAATCAACCCTTGCAGTTGATTTTAGGATGTGTACCTCTGTTCCTTTGAAATTTTCCCAATTTCATCTTATGACCCACTTCAGCCCTACACATGACACACCAATGGTTCTCCAGGCTTGATAACCACCAACATAGGGAACAGCCCGACGGCACAGAACCGTATCTGACGTACAGCACAGAGCCGTCGCTGGTGTACGGCACAGAACCGTATCTGACGTACAGCACAGAACCGTATCTGACGAACAGCACAGAACCGTCACTGGTGTACGGCTCGGAGCTGTCCTTATTGGAACAGGCTTAAGGTTCCGTGCAGAGGACGCGTGGGGGTCAGTGTGCACTCTCATTTGTCAGAGTGCACAGAGGCCCTCCTGATTCCATGCGACCTCTCCCTCCCTTAACTCCATTAGACAATTAATGGAGCGGCATGGTGTCAACAGCCGGGAGAACAGAACCAATACACAGCGCTGTCAATTACCCACCGAGCCCTGCTTCCCACAGTACACTACACGAGAGGACAATCTGAGCATAAGACTTCTGGACAGCCCAAACCAAAAACAGCTTGGGCTGCGGACAAAAAAAAAAAACCTGTGCTGAAGGATGAGGAAATCGATTTCCCAAAAGGGCTAAAGAAAACAAAACTATACATTAAAAACAATGAGAAAAATACCATAAAGCCCAAAGCTCATTAGGGCAGCAATACCCATGCTCAGTTTTAGGAGGCAGGTCCGTGCTTTTCTCATAAATAGAGGGGAATGCAATTAAGGGGGAACAGTCCTGATTACCCGGTATATCCGGTGTAAATCGCAGAGAGAACCCTTGGGGATGGGGGTGGGGGGAGTTGCCGGAGCGACCAACTGCACCCCAGATCAAAACCCCTCATCTAGTGCAGCGCAGAGATCTGTGGTGGTGCATCACCTCAGGCAGGGCAATCCTACGAACCTCTCCACATCTCCTCCATCCCTGCACAGTCAGCTCCATCGGGAGGCCCGCTCCTCTCCGTCTCGCGCCTCACTTCCAGCGTCCGCAGTCAGCGAATCAAAAGCCTCGCCAGCGCCGTCAGCTCGCCCGTCCCACTTAGAGCGCCCGCTGATCTGACGCGCTCGTATTCAGCGCCTTCATCAGCAGCCTCACGTCCGCTATCCGAAAATCACGCCGCTGGCTGACACAGCCTCAGCTTCGGCAGCTTGTCTCTTAAGACGGGCTCAGGTTCTATTTACGTACAACGTATTCTCATCATGTTCACAGCTAGTGGAAGTGAACAACAGCAACAAGCAGTTAACGGTGTCTGGTCCTATTGATTTCTAATACATGATGATGGTGACTAAAAAAAAGTTAAACAAAGGCCCTTTTGTGGATGATTTTTTGTCATGTTTCCCAGAGTTTTTTTTTCCCCACAGAGCTTTAATCTCTGTCCAAGTCCATTCCACCCCAGCTGCGGAAAGGTCAGCGCGGGGTCAGGAGAAGACCTGACACGGACGAGACGGAACCGGCGAGCTCGGAAATTTCACGGCTGGGAGAAGCCGCCGCGTTGTCCGAGTTAAGAGAAAATGAGCCTGAAGTGAGAAAGAGGAAAAACACCACTCCGGCTCAAAGGCTTTCGTTTAACCTCAGGTTTAAACAGCGTGGGCTACAGGCATTTCCTGCCAGGGGGCTGATGGGAAATCCAGGGCAAGCAAGTTCATTTGTGAATGGGGACGTTACAAAGGTCCACGGTTGGGGACCTCCGGGGGGTCAGTCGATCGACGGCGGCAGGAACAAGAGACACAAAGCTGCTGCCGGACGGGCTTTATTTTCAGCATCCGCCATCACAGTCCTCAGCCTCTCAGATGGCCTCTCGAGCGCACCGTTTATAATATCTCATTCCCCACGTCTAAACAGTTATCAAACGTCTGCCGACCGCTTCGCGCTCGCTCCGCGCTAACGCCAGACAGCTCCTACCGTCCGCGGCGCTCGCCAGCGTCTCGAGCGTTTGAAAGATGATGAAACTCTTCCGTTCACAGGCCCGGGGGAAATGGAAAAGGGAGAAAAAAAAACCCAGGGCTCATAAAAACCGTAGAAAATTAAATAAAAACGTTTACAAATAGGACGGACCGTTTGGCGTTTTTCTCCCCCGCTTCCTTTTTTTTTATTTTTCGATTTCAATTTAGAGAATGTAAAACAAGGCTAGGCGGTGAAGTGTAACGCGGTGTTTGAAACCTAGGGCCTCGAAAAACACCAGGATACGAGCTAGGGAAAGATTTATCGAGTGGATAAACCAACCGCTGCTTTACTTCCTGTTTTTATTTTTTATTTTTCACTTTTCTCAGTTGACGGAATGGTGTTTGAGGGTGGGGCAGTGCTCACGAGCGTGCGTTGGCCTGCGCTCCTTCCTCTTAACGCCGTGTACACAGGGCTGTTAACGCAGGCCTCCACCGTAGCCCGTTCTGACTCCATGGCGCTGCCGCTCCTCTTTCCACGCGCCTCTCCGGGCGTTTAATGGGCGTCGGAGGGAGGGGCGGGGCAGTCTGCGATACTTTCAAACATTCGCTGACAAATCCGAACTCAAAAACTTGCTCTGTGCGCATCTGTATATTAAACGGAGATTTCAACAAAAGGGCTGTTTCCTTTGTTTTTTTTTTTCAAACTACGATTACATGTCACATAACCGCCTTATCCATTTTGACAGCCTTATCAAATTATTTTGGATTACAGGTGCAGTCGCGAACAGCATTCTTGGAAACAAAACATTTTTGGGTCCTGAAAGTTTTTTGTTTTTTTTTGATAGCTATTGAGCAGCTGTTCTGAGCACGTTTGAATATTTCAGTTGCGAAGCTGCGACCGTTATTGTTAGCCTGAGTGCGGTGCCATTTAATCAAACCATCTGAAGGCCACACGCAATTACATTTAACTCCGTGCAGACCATCAATATAATTACCAATATAATCAGCCTCACAATCACTCCTTTTGATCTCTGCTCTAATTGTCCGCGCTAATTATTTCAGACGTTATAAAAGGCACGGAAACAATAAAGGAATGCAAATAAACTTCAAAAAAAAACAGAATGTTTTTCGAACACCCAAATTATTCCGTACGCAGAACCAACACGATTAATAATTACGCTTAAGATTAAAAGCGAATGCAATATTTATGCTGTTTACAAGTGATTAAGAGAACGAGAACGACGGCGTACGCCCAAATCGGATAAACAACTCGAACGCAAACAACATCCATCACATGACAGGCCGTCGCGCCCTTCGGTGGGCTTCTGCAAGGCGTCGCTCCTGACCGCGTTCGGGCCGCGAGCCCCCGCAGGGGCGAGGGTCGCCTTGTTTCCGCAGCTCAGCGGTATTCTGAACAAACAAGAGGAAACGGAGCCCTAAAAGACGTCTATTTTTACCGCAGGAAGAGGTGAGAGGCGAAGGGGTGCGAGGCACTGATTGGGGCCCACTCAGCAGCCTGAAAGATAAGCGAAAGACGCTACTGTGTCCCCCGCCCCCCCTCCCCTGCCCCCCCCCCAACCCCTTTTCAGTTCACGGTCCCTAATTTGCGGAGGTGGGCAGACGGACAGACGGGACTCATCTGACGGTCTCCGTGGCGCCCACGGTACGAGACGAGCTAAACCCGAGACCGGGCGGCGAGCGAAAAGGAATAATGCACGCGCTCCCCGCTCCCTCGCCCCGCTGATTGACAGCGGTGCGTACGCCCCTCCCCCCACCCCGACCCCGCCACGCGCCATCAAAGAGAACTCCCCCCGGCGACGGCCGTTTCAGCCCCGGCGGGGGGCCCGTGGGGGGGGGGGGGGGGGGCGCGAGCGCAGAAGGCAGCCCTTTAATGGCGGCGGCGGCGGCGGCGGCGGCGGCGAGCAGGCACGCAGACGTGCGAGCGCGCTCCGCTCTCAGAGACGCCCCCGGGAGGGCGACGGCCAGGCGACGGCCGTTTGCGAGTCTGAGGAAGGCTACGGCGCACACAGACGCCGCCGATGACCGGCCTTTCATCGACCTGACGGCGGCGCGACCGCTTACGATGCGCCTGCCCGAGGGTGCGGTTTATCGACTCGGGCAGAGGGTCGAACGAGATGAGGGTGGCGACGAAGAGCCGGCAATGGGGGGGTGAGGGGGGCGGGGGGGGGCAGGTACAAGAGTTCAATGGGGATTTGGATACACAGCACCAACACTAAAAAGAGAGGTGGAGTAACTCTATAATGCTTTAACATGCAGTACCACGGAATGACCAGCTCTCTCTCTGGAATAATTTATTCAAATAAATATCCCTAATGAAGCACATATAACCTCTCCGTCTCATACACAGTCGATGGCCAATGAGATACAGCATGTACTCCTTTTATAACTTCCTAATTTACTTACAGTACTTGGACATTCTAGTGTTTTCTGCACTGCCAGGTTAACTGTCTTCAGCAACACCAATTCATTAATGTCTGCATTAATTTAGCAAATCAGAACAATTGAGATTCAACAGAAACCAAGCTCTGATAGACACACAGAAGTGAATATACTAGCCAGTGTGTACAACATCTGCGATGCTACATTCTGTTAGCCTCCCATCCCAGATTTGCACTGTTTCTCCTGGGCTTATGTTGGCTTTCGTCACCATATGCGCAGATTTGTAATGAACACTGGTTAAATACCCCTGGAATGGCCTGGCCAATGTGGTCTAGCTAATCAGTTGGCACGTCTGCTTTAAGGAAGAACCAACCACGTTGCATTAAACACACTACCACCGAACCTGTATCTGAGCACGTAATATTTGCTCAAATTACCCTTGCAGTTGATTTTAGGATGTGTACCTCTGCTCCTTTGTGAAACGGGAGGCGCTGAGTTCCGGGTGGCTCGCTGTCGATTTACGCTCACCGCTACCAGAGCCGCTTTCCCTCAGGAGGCTTTTAAAGAGGGCGGTAAAGGAACTGATGTGGAGCTGAACGACGGGGTTTTTAAAAACGCGAGCCCTTTTTTAACCAGCAAGAATAGGTGGGCTCAGGCATGCAGAACGGAGACAAATGAGGGCAGAAATGAAATTTCTATGCAAGAGAGGATCCAGACAAACAAAGACGGGACAGCTTATGCAAAACGCATTTAACATTTTCTACTTATTTCCTCGCCTTTCCTCCTCCTCCTCCTCCTCCTCGTTCCTCTTGTCCGCAGACGCCCGGCGAACACACAAAGGAAGAAAGCCCGTGGAAGGAAGGAGCGTGTCGGGGGGGTGGGGGGGGTGAAATGTGTTGGGTCACATGCCAGGAACTGCACACGCTCGCCGCACTACAGAGGACGCGCGTGTCATTGTGGAGGCCGGTTCCATTGGCCAGCCTGCCGGACGGCAGCGCCCGCCGTCGCCGCGGGGCCCGTCTGCGCCGTACCGCCGTGCCCGGGCCCCTCCGGGAGCGCCATTAAGCCCCCTTTCTGTCGCTTTTCAATTAGGGCTCGCCATGACGGCCCTTTAATACCGCGGTTCAGCCGCCGCAGTCCGAACAAAAGCAGGAGCGGGTCCCTCTCCGCGCTCATCCGGCTGCACCCCGCCCCGCTCTGTCGCCCCGGGCGCCAGCGCTAAAAAGGGGGTGTGCCCCGAACGAGACGCGCCTCCCCCGCGCCGGGAAAGCGGAGCCGGTGAAAACAAGTCGGCGAAATTAAAGGAGGGAAAACGCGCTCTTCCCTTAAACTCAAACGTACCGTGGAGAAATAAAACGGGCCGAACACCGGCGCGAGCCCCCCCCCCCCCCCGTTACGCAAAGATCGGCGCCCAATCAGCCGGGGGCACCGGAGACGCCGAGCCCATTACCGCACAACGGCAAAAAAAACAATCTACAAATGATCAATTAAATATACTGTAATAAAAAGGCCTGACATTTACAAATTGACATCCTAATGCTTTCCCAGAATTTCTGCCCCATTTTGTTTAATTAGACCGTTTGCTAATTTCCTGGACGGCCGCGTCGCGCCCCCCCTCCCGTCCCCCCCCGTCCCCCCCCGTCCCCCCCCGTCCCTAATGGAGAAGCTCTCGGCGCGCCTCACCTCTCCTGTTCCAGCCTCATCCGCAGGGTCTCCTCCTCGGACACCTGCGCCTCCTCGCTCTTCAGCTTGCCGGACCCCCTGCGCTCCACTCCGTCTCCCGGCCTCTCGTCCTTGCGGTGTTTGCCAAACCTGCGGCGCACATCAAGAGGAGGAGAGAGAATGATCACCGGGCGCGATACGGCCGAATGGCCAATCCCGTGCCCTCGAACCCCGCCATCGTAAATACCTCGCAACAGAATTCAGCCGAGTAAATGCCGTTACAATTAAATACGCATTTGCATTTTTCAGGTGCACGCAGTCGACTCACGCGGGTCCGCTGGTACGTTAACTACACAAACAACCACATTTAGACCATCATCAGCTCTCAATAAGCGATCACTTTCATTTCCCAGTCACAGAAGGTTACTGTGGTAACGACGGCCATGATTCAAACACGTTCGAAGGTTGCCCCATCAAACCAATGAGGTAGCGCATGACACAAAGGTATGTCCTGATCTTCCCATCGCTCATAGGCGGCCATGGGGGCGCTAAGAGGTTACGATTCTGTTCCAACGAGGCAAAAAAAAGAAGATTAACAGGGAAAAAAGGTAGTTTTACGAAGGAGCGTGCCCCAGAGTTATTTACACTTTCCTCCTGAGTGCGCGAACCTTACATTTTAACGGCGGGATGGGGGGGGGGGGGGGGCCCGTAAATCCGATGAGAGCACGCCGGGGTGCGAGAGTAACCCCGCCGGGGAACGGGGACGAGCGTCCGCAGCGCGTAACGCGTCATAAATCAGGACACGCAAACGAGCGGTGGTGCCGCCATCCGTCTGAGAAGGGCTGGAAAACGATGTGTGTGTGTGCGTGCGCGTGTGTGCGTGTGTGTGTGTGTGCGTGCATGTGAGTGTGTGTGTGTCTGGGGGGGCCTTCTGCTGTAATGACTAAGCTGCTCTCTCACCCGCTCTGATTAATATAAATTGAATCCATATCCATCAGCACAGCCGGCTGAGGTCTAGCCTCATCTCTGACCTAGATGGGTAGTTACCTCAGTAGGGGGGGGATGACAGCATAGGTGTCCCCACCACACTCTCCCAGTGAGGTAATGAAGATGCACAGGCACCGCTGGCTGTAGAGGACTGCACTCTGAGCACTTCCTACCAATGCTAGTCTCTGTCTCTTCCAGCTACCAGTATGACTCAGCCAGCTGCATGGGGTGTTCGGCACAGGTGGAAAGTCCAGCGGCCAGAAAGTAAAGGTCCTGCCATGTGTTTCCTCCACCCCTGAACTCAGCCAGCTCATTTCACTAATTAGTTCTACCTCCTGCCTGAAGAATTGTGCTAATTAGCAAATACAGGTGATTGGAACAAAATAATGGCGAAAATAGTGGAATTTCCACCTCTGGTGTTCGGCGAACTGCACAGGAAACAGGCCGGAGCGTTGTCTGGCAGAAGCCAGAAGTGAAATCTGGCAACAGGCCTCTTTTTTCTTTTTTTTACCATTTTTAATCATCAAAATATCTTGCAATACAATAACAGGTAATGTAATAGCACTGCAACACTCGGTGCTGCAAATATATCTTAAATCCCTTCACTCATGTAATGGTCTTGGCACATTTCTACAGCAATGAATCAAACTGATGTGTTTGCTCCAATACATTTTAGCAATCAAAATAAGCACTTGAAATAGTGCCTGCTGGTGTGAATGAAAAATAATAAGAAATAAAAAACACAAAACCCAGAGCTAATGGGAGAAATCTGGAGTATGAAGTCCACTGAAGTACTGGTTACCTAATACCCTGTACCATCATACCAGGAGGACCTGAGCTGGCAATTTAACAGCAAGAGGATGCAGTCATACAGCATGCTCCTTGCCAAGGTCAGCTGTCCTCATTACACGACCTTGAGAGAACTGGCTCTCCCCTCCGTGCGCGGTCGCTTCTCCCAGTCACGATGTGTGTCTGTACTGGTCCCACAACAGGGAAACTAACTTCCTGCAGTGGTCAGGACAGCAGAATCATTGGATATTTTCCGACACAAGCTACAAGTGTGCGAAGGTCCACTGCCTCAGACTGCGTTTTGGTTCCAATGCCTACCCCATACTGTAGGTCTCCCACCTTTTGTGCAGTATTTTAATGGTTTTATGCTTCCCTTCTCGGGGCATGCTATGGATGTACTCTGTAGGTATTTAGAAATTGCGCTGTGGTTCTGGGTTATTACGGTTCATTTGCTTTAGTGCTTTACTTGCTGGTCTGGGAATGTTGTTGGCTAGGTCTGATGACTGCTCAAATTAATCAGGTGAGCGCGGTTCTGACTCTCCCACAGTCTAAGTCACTCCAGTCTGCTAAATGAACGGAATGTAATGTAATGCAGTTGAAAGCGTACCCCGCTTCATTACAAATGCATGCGTACTGCTCCTTTCAAGCAGGGATTTAAAGCAAATGCATCTAATCACAACACTTTAATGAAAAAAAAAAAAAAGTGGTAGCGGTGTGTTTTGGAGCACAAACAGAAGGGAATTCAGTCGAGAATCAAACGCAAGTAATTGTACAGGAGCTGGGATATTCATTGATCGTTCGGCTCACGCACGACATGTCAATTTGCACACCGCACATGCTGAAATCGATTATGAAAATCCACATTGACTATTTAAAAAAAAGAAATCTCATTTCATTTGCCGAACCGGGAAGAGTGGAGGACATTAGAAGAGACAACCTCCTCCATCTCAGTTGTGCTCTACTTTGCCTTCTGCTTCAGGGGTTTCTGTTAATTTTTTTGAGCGAAGGTTCACTAAAGAGTTAAGAGTTTCCAGGGTACAAACTCAATTCAAGCCTTATTTTTGAGACAAGTCTGAATGAAGCTTCCCGAACCGAGCATATTCATGAAATGGGAAAGCCTTGACCAATACGTTTACAGTTTCACTTTCAAATTAAAAACAGCCCACTCAATGAATTGCTTTTCTTTTGCTTATTGCTGTGGTGGGACCACAATCTTTTGAACGGAGTTGGGTCTGCTAAGAGATCATGGTAAAATAACCAGCAGGGGAAAACCCAAAAGCATTGTAGCGGAGACACCGTGCATTACCTGATTAATTAATCAACAAATGGCTCGAGTACGGCCTGAAAAGTAAAAAAGCTGCTACTCCTGCCCTAATGATGAGAAGGGGCCATCTATCACTGCAGCGGGCGACAGCTTCCCACAGCACCTCAAGGACTTTTCATTAACTGCCTTAGAAATATGCCTCCTCCTCATTTTAAAAGCGACAATGCTGGGCACGTCACAAGAAGTTCAAACTTGCTCAACTTTCTCCCTCGGACATGAAAATGGATGGCTGCATAATTTCTGTCACGGTGATGACGAGCCACTGTCCGCAGTTCTCCCGTTTCACACGCAGCGATGTGGCCGTCTGCTAGAAGCCCAACACGAAATGGTGCTTCACAGTGCATGCGTGAAGGCAAAAGGCACGAAGGTGGACAGGACAGTGGTGGTGCTGGCGTGGGGTGGGGTGGGGTGGGGTGATGGGTGGAGTATGTGGGGAAGGATTGACATCAAAATGGGTTGTTCCCCACAGGGAGGTTAAATGCTCTGATCGTTTACCGGCATACACATGTAAATGGCGATCAGCTAGCACGCTTTGCCCATTGTATCCCGCTGACACCCTATTGTATTGTGTCTCTGAACAAATTTTGGTACTGGACTTTGGCTGTCAGACAGTGAGAAAATATGTAGTTAATCACATAGTTAATTCAACAGAAGTCCTCATATAAAGAAGACAAAGAAAACACTGAAAATGTGTAATCCAAATGAAGCAATATTGTTTAATAGCATCTTGGCTAATGCCAAAAAAAGCCAAATCTAAGGTCTGTAATTGACGCTGACCTATACAATGATGTTCAATTTTTCTGACCTATACTATGATGTCTGATGATGTGTACTTCCACAGAGTTTGGCCAGACAAAGCATCTCTTCACAGCAGTGTACACATCGGTAATCTGGACGCTCGGGGAGGATGATTTTTCCGTCTCGAGCTTCCAAACTGTGAGGCATTAAAGCCCCGGGCAGTGCCAGTAAATTCCCTTAGAACTGGATGAACAGAGTGTAGGAAAAAAGCGACTGTCTGAGATTACTGCATTCCTGTTGGGTGGCCTTCAGTTGCTCCATTGATTAGATAAGTAGGTGGGAGTTCCCGACTGCACGCAACGCTGATTAGCATTTTGACAGGAGAGCGGAGCCAGAATTTCTTAAATTCTCCTACTTAACTCACTTTAGCTCCGACATGCCAGCAGTAGTCTGTGCCTGCAGCACAACCCTCTCTCTTGGCTTAGGCTTCAACATTATTATCGTTACCATTAAGCTATGAAACGCCATATTAAAGAAACACCTCACAACATATTTTTGAATGTGTCTCTCAGCCTAATTTATCTGGCAATACAAGCTAAATATACAGTGGGTGTTTTCTGTGATAATATTGCTAGGTAATGTCCTTATAAAGCAAAATAAATATTACTAAGCCATTCTGCGAAACCCTTACTTTTTGTTTTTTCATAATAATATCTAACAAACTTGCCTAGCTAGTATAGGCCAATTGTATTTTCCAATGGCTGGTTTGCTCATGCAATTACAAAAAAACTAATGCTAATTTAAGTTCATGTCAATTAATTCAAATAAATTTGCAAGCCAGCAAACTTCTCACTAGATACCCCAATTGTGCATAGTGCAGAACGGCCAAAGCAGCAAGAAATTTATTAAAACTACTTTTTGTTTTTACAGCATTCAGAAAAGAAAGGGGGCATTTGTGGGCGGTAGTGTAGTACAATGGGTAAGGAACTGGTCTTGTAACCTGAAAAGGTCATAGGTTCGATTCCTGGGTAGGACGCTGCCGTTGTACCCCTTGAGCAAGGTACTTAACCTGAATTGCTTCAGTATATATTCAGCTGTGTAAATAAATGCAATATAAATGCTGTGTAAAAGTTGTGCAAGTCCCTCTGGATAAGAGCGTCTGTTAAATGCCTGTAATGTTCTGTAATTTGTGAAGCAGAAAGTAAGAAAGTTAGTGATACCGTTTTATAGATAAAATGAAGAAAGAACGAGCTTTTTAAAAATAGTAGTACAATGTTTAACAAATACAAAATTGGTGAAGTAAATTTGTAGCTTAATGTTCAGTACAAAAGCCACAAGTATACACATGCATATTCCAGTATCCAGGACAACAACAAATTGGGCTAGGCTAACAGATTGACAGCCCAGAGGACACCGCTGTGGATATATTTTTTGTCCACCCTTACTTCTACATATGGCAGGTGTTATTTACATATCAGGCTTGTAAACAAAACACAAATGTACAAATTTAAATTTTCAGTTCAAAGGCCCTTTCTGATTATTGGTACCCATCATCATAATCTCTTCCAGTACACATGTAAGGTTAGGTAATTATTCAAATCACAACATACACGCTTGATGGAAACTGGAATTACAGGAAAGTGTATTAATTGTGTCAAAAAAAGACACGCTATGCATTTTAAATTAACATGTTAACTGGCAGCTGCAGCTGATACACATACTGCGTGTCCGTCCTGATAAACTGCAATTTCCACATATGCCAGTCCATTCAGTGTTTACCAATGCTCACTCATTTCTATTTTGTACTGTATGGATTCGTTTCAAGGGTTCAGGAAATCATATTCCACCTTTCTCCTATTAGCCCTGAATTTTGTGGTTTTTTTAAATTATTTTTCACTCACACTGGAAAGCACTATTTTCAGTGCTTGTTCTGATTGTTAAAATGTATTGGAGCAAACACATAAGCTTGATCCATTGCTGTAGGAAGGTGCCAAGACCATTACATGAGTGAAGGGATTTAAGATACATTTTCAACAGCGAGTGTTGCAGTGATATTTCATTACCTGTTATTGTAATGAAAGATATTTTTATAAAGATATTACAAGCACCCAGATGATACACAGGACAAGGTAATACAAACCCCCCAGGTCTGTGCTCCAGCCAATCATATAAATTCTTAGAGCTGTTTCAGTCATTTCAGCCAATCACTAGCTCTCTTCACCGATGCGGTAGATTCCAAGCTGTACATGCTTCAGACACGGATCAGAGAGGCCACTGACAGGTGTGTCTGAATGCGACTGATAATAATGAGCGATTGATTGGTTGTCATGTGCCCCGAAGGATAAGAGGGTCAACTCCTCCATCTCTCTGTGCTACACTGAACACTTCACAAAACCAGGGGTGAACAAGCAAGCGGCTCCCTTGGTAACTGGAGTACCGAACGTGGCTTGGAAGTCTGTCATAACATTATTCAGATGAGAACGAGCTTAATTCACAGGGTTGGTATTTTTAGACTGTACTTGAATGGCACCTACTCAGACTGGAGATTTCCTTCAGAGGTCTCCATACCATGTCTCCCTGTTAAACATGCAATCTGTACACTGCACTTAATGTTCCTTCTGAGTGCGAGCGGCGTAATGTATGACAAAAGGGCCACTCGCGTTAGCCGTCCCACTGAATCGAGCCCCCCATTGATCTCGATCCATTTTAAACGCACTTGAGGAAAGCGAGGGGGAAATTCGCCGCCCGGCTTGTGTTTTACACGAGCGCCTTTCACACACGCGTGTGAGGGTACACGCTGCTTCCGTCACCGCAGCAACGTTCATGCAGACAGGAGACCGAGGCACAACACAGGCTGGAGAACAAAGCCTTTCTTAGAGAATGGGAATGGATATCGCCACTGGCGGCGAAGCAATAAAATAGGACAACCTAGCGAACGCCTGTAATCGCCTGTCCAACCCTGCGCACTGAGAAATGATGCTCGCCACTCCCCTGAACAGGGATTTCACAAAGAGGCTATCGCTATTCAGGCGCAAAGCTTCAACGGAGCATCAGTGAGAGATATTCACTGGCTAAATATCACCAGGATACAAATACATGCATCTACTAATGCTATGAATATCAATCTATCCAATCTGCGCCTTGCTGCATATTACCTTCTGAAGAGCAAGGGTACGCTGTATGAACATCGTCACTGACCTGGGAGGGGAGTCCCAGTTTTAGCGCCAAGTCTGACCTTTTATGGAAGCCCACCTCACTGAGACAATGACATCATTTTGTTACGGATGTAGGGTGTCATTCACATCACCACAAAGCAAGCCTAGTCTACCTCAGGCCCAAGTCTTCTGCATTTTACGAAAAACCCCAGTTCAAGCACAAACGCAGTTACAATAGCAGTTACCAAGCATGTGTTCCGGAACAAACATGCAGTATGCCAACTGGCCACCGCACCAGCCTTCGCCACACGCACGCACACCTGGTGAGATGATAACTGCACCGCTTTGATGTGGCCTACACAAACATGCCCTGTAATTTCACACCAGTAACAGTATTTAGGAAGCATAATTACCAAAAAAAAAAAAAACCACAAGTGAGAAAAGTAAGGGAAGTGGCAATGAAAGCCTACACCAAACCAACAACCCACACCCCTGAATCACTGCTCCAGATGCCAGGCCAAAAGGGCAGCTTGTCTATTATATGTTGCTATAAATGCATCAGCACAACAAAATCTGCTTAAACTAATGTGCCCTAAAACCGACGACATAGCTCAACTACCACAGCCTGCAACAGGGAGAAATACATTACATTTGGTATTGCAACATGCGTAATATGTCATGTGACTTTATGCTGCTGTTGTGCTGGGCTAATGTAGGGGTCAAATGAGTTTTATGCAGTTGTGCTTAATGTGAAATATGAGGGTGAAAATTAGAACCTCAAGTTGTGGGGAATGTGGGAGACACCAGCACTGTCTGTTGAAATGTCCCCAGTTGCTCTTCTCAAACATGAATTATCCCAAAAAATTATGAATCGTTGCCAAGGTTCCACACCTACAATTACCATGTATGTTATTTATTGATTTACTGAGTAGCAATTGAAAACACAGCACCTGATGAAGGACATCAGTATATGTCAGATGACAGGAAACAGGAAGTCAGGGAATAGAATGATATTTTTTAACCTTTGCTGACCTTAATAAAAAAAATAAAAATCAACAAATGGCTCCAAAATCAATCATTTTTATAAAAGCCACATTAAAGCCTCAAAGTAACTAAGATATGTAACTGACAACAAAGACGACTGTGTTTCGATACAGCGCAGTCTATTCAGTGAGCTGCTGGTACTTCAACAGAGAGATCGTTTTATTTACGTGTTAAATAAATAAATCAAAACATCGTCCATATTCACCTCCTCCCGCCTCGAGTTACCGGGGGGAGGCGGAACGAAACCACGCGACACGTTGACAATCCGGTGAGATCTGAACCATTCGGGACACCGTTTGTGAAAACTCCCTCTCTCCAACGAGCCCGGAGTTTTCATTTGCCATGCAGTATCTATCAATCCCAGACATCTCTGAGAACATAATTTCAGGGGCAAGCTGAATCATTAGGGTTTCCGCTCGGCAGACCTGGAAGTTAATACCCATCTCCGCCGGGCCGGGCCTCCTGCAGGCCCCCGTTCGTCACAGGCCCGGGAAAATAAATAGCCTCACCTCCTCCGAAACAACCGTTTCCTATAAATATTGGAAAGTGCGCGGGCGAATTTAAATAATTCATGCAAATAATGCAGTTGTACAAACCGGCGACGTCGTTGTTTTCCGCAGGCAATCAGCACCGCCGCGCCGGCTTCCGTATCGAAGGCAGGATCTGCGGGCGCGGCCGGGGCCGCTCGCGCTGCCGCCACTCCCAGACGGGAGCGCGTGAATTTGATAACGCCTCGTTACGGAGAGAGAGAGTTCGCCCCGTTTCTGCTCGCGCAGTAACGGTAAAAGAATAAAAGGGAACGTGCTGCGCTCCCGCGGGCGGGGCACACGCTGTGAATATGGGGCTCGGGGGGGGGGGCGGGCTCCAGCATTTCCGGGGAGAGGGGTCTGCGAGCAGCCGCGGCGGCTGACCCCGCGCACCGCTAACCGGTGTTAACGGGAACGCGGCCACGCGTGCGCGCCCGTGCCGTTTGCCCGGGACTGCCCGCGAGCGTTTTTTCGAAATGCGCCGCGGCGACTTTTAACGGCGATGTTATCCGCCGCAGCCTGCCGATTGCGCCCTCCCCGCGGATCTCATTACCCGCCGCTCCCAACGTCAGTCAGCGTCTCGCTGTCACACCCAGATTAAACAGGCCCCGCCGCGCACCTGACAGCTCGGCGGCAACATCCCGCCAGGGTGGCGTCACCCGGGAGAGCGCCGGCGCTCTCAGACGCTTGCTCTCGAATCGCTTTCTCGCTATCTTTTCTTTTTTTTTGTTTTTTTTTTTGCTTTGAATGCACGGAAGCGGTTTCTCCGCTTAAGGTTGCAAAAATAAATAAATAAATAAAACGGAATAAAATAAAATAAAACAAGATGAAGGGCCGCCGTCGAGAGGAACATCGCCGCTGTTCTTTCGGCAACGCCGGGGTGAATAAATAAATAAATAAATGAATGAATAAATAAATAAATAAATAAATAAATAAATAAATGAAGTACAAGGGCGGGGCGAGGCGGCTAACAGTAGCAGCACACGTGCGCCGCGCCGAGGCGCGTTATGAATGTATTCATGCCGTTAAGGCGGCGCTGCGAGGGGGCCTTCGCCAACGCGCGAGATTCACACAGCCGAGAGCCGAGAGCCGAGAGCCGAGAGCGAGCTTTCACACCGGAGCGGGCCCGGCCCCTCCCCACTACCGCGCCCCGGAAACCAGCGGGCGCCGCTGTTTTTTTTCTTTTTTGGGGTCCCGCGCGGGTCACGAACGCCCCGCTTCTCGTATGGCTCATCCGCGTTTCGGCCAGGCCCTCATTTCATTCTGACAGCGGTGGCAGTGAATAACTGCCAAAGCACGGGGCTGTACTTTCCTCCATTACCTTTATTAAAGTTATCTCTTTATTAAAGTTATCTCTTTTTTGCTCCTCAGCAATGCGTCACATCTATAAATCGTGGCAAAAGCTTTGCTAAGTAGCCGACTTTTAACATTCTTTTCCTCCTCTGTGGTATTTGGTATTGCTCCTGCGAGCGTTAGGACAAACACAACCCTGTGGAGGAGCACTTGGCCCGGGGCCATTCTACGCTGGTGGCCTTTCTTTCGGGTATCCACCCCCACAGCCTCAAAAACAACAGCGGCTCCCCACTTCAGACCCCACTGAGTGTGTTTTTTTTCCCCCAATTTCGTTCCTTACGGAAATTCGGACGTTTTAAACAAATAAACAGGTCCTGCGGGCTGCGGAGTCTGGGCACAGGAAGCGGCTCCCCAGCAGATCCGCTGCTGGGCGGAGCGCGGGTGCGTCGGCGGGTGCGTCGCGACGCGCTGAGGCGGCGAGCGGCCGGCGGTGCAATCAGAGCGCAGATTAAAACAGCTGCTCTGATCCAGGGCGTTCTCAGGCCGCGCAGGCAAGGAAGGCATGAATCAGTGCAAATACGCAGAGAGCCATATTTCACCAGACCATAATACAAAAGACGACCATTGAGAAACATGACAGCTTTTAATGTTCCTTATAAATCACGGGGATCGGTGTTTTTGTGCGCGTGTGTGTGTGCGTGCGTGTGTGTGTGTGTGTGTGTGGCGTGCCTGCATGTGCGATTTTGTGTGTGTGTGGAATAAATGCGGCAAACAAAAGTTCCGTATAGAGATTTTACGGGATTGTGTAATTATTATTAGAGTATTAATAAAACACTGTTGCATATTCATGCAGCACCAGAACCCCAAATTATCATAAGGAAGACAAAGGAAGAGAAGGGTATATTAGCAGTGGCAATCACGACCATTTTCTAAAAACCAAAATCAAGGAAATGGAGGGGAAAGAGAGTGGCGAGGGGGAAAGAGAGGAAGAGTGAGAGAGAGGGAGACAGAGGTAGAACGCCTTCAGAGGGAATAAGATAGACAGAAGAGAACGAGAGGGAGGGAGAGAGGGAGAAGGGAGGGCATGCCGAAGCAGTTTTACTGGCAGAAGAGCAAAACAAAGAGACTCGCACATCATCAAAAAATAAAATAAAATAAATAAATAAAAGCGCATCGTCGACTGCAGGGCCCACTGCTTCCCGCTCACTTTGCAAGGAGAACCGGAGAGGCAGAGCACGAGCAGAGCTGGGGGGGGGGGGGGGGGGGAGACGGAGCGGGGCTGAGGAGGTGGGAGGAGCTGCAGGAGGGGTGAGGAGCAGTGCGATGTGACCTAGTTACATTATTATATGCTGAATGCTTAATGGAGTGTTTCGCTACCGCGATCCTTCACAAAGGCCCAAGACTCACATATACCCCAGCCCTGTATCCAATGAGGACGGGATTGCGGCTAATTCTGTTAAAAATTACATTGTTATGACGGTATCTATCAAAACAATGCAATATCCTGTTTATTCAATTTTGTAAAAAGAATTTGAATATGAATATGAACAAAAAAACTGTTTTAAGAACAATGACATATTCAAAGCTGCGAAATCCACACTTCCTTTCTCTTCCTTATTTATGACATGTCGGGAACAAAATGTGGTTTAAGACAAAATGAAGTATTTTAAATTCAACAATGTTGTGATAAATTTTTTTTAATCAGATGTAATTTTTCATAAGGAACGCGAGCTAGGATAACCGGGTAACGAACAGCACGTCGACGCAACGGAAAATCGCACGCTAAGCGCCGTTCGGTAAGGCGGGCCAAGATGGCGAAAGTGAAGGGCTGCCCTTCCGCACGTCGAGCTGCGCTCTGCGATGTCTGCGGCGCACTGTCATTTTGGAACGGACACCCAGAATAGAACCCCTGATCCGTAATACTCCCCCCCCCCCCCCCCCAGCCCATCAGAATAAGGACAGGAGGAGGCGGGGCTTTCCTTCTCACAAACCCGGGGGCAGTGGAGGGAAAACAGAAGATCAGAGAGATGACGGCAGGGATGGCAGGGTTGGGGGGGTGGGCGGTGGGGTGGGGGGGCAGCCTGTGGTAGTCGATTGGTAGTCTGTGGAGGTGCTGGCCGTGTCAGAAGGGCTCTGCTTCAGTGTTCTGCACAGGGCAGGGAAGTGAACTGGGGATTGTGGGATCAGCAGCTCAGAGCTCTGCTGTTTACTCCCTGACAAGCCCAGCCTGGCTTGCACACTTGTGGGGGGGGGGGGGGGGGGGGGGATGGGGAGGGGGGCTCCATCAGAAAAAAATGATTCTGCCTCTTTTTCTCCCTCCAATCAGATGCCAGAAAAGGCCCAATTAAACTTGCACCACGACATCTACCAAAAAAAAAATCCCCAGCGAGGCTCAGAAAAAAAAAAAAAACGATTCTTGACACCTTCACAGAAAGAAAAACAGATCAGAGAGAGCGATAGAGAGAGAGAGAGGGGGAGAGAGGGGGAGAGAGAGAGAGAGAGAGAGAGGGGGAGAGAGGGAGAGAGTGAGAGAGGGGGAGAGAGGGAGAGAGAGGGGGGAGAGGGGGAGAGAGGGAGAGAGGGACAGAGAGTGAGAGAGAAAGAGAGAGGGAGGGATGGGGAAAGAAAGAAAGGCAAGGCGCAGAGCGCGCGTCGCTGGCTGGGAGAGCGTAAAGTGGGTCCTGGGCTTTAATTGGCGGGCTTTGAGTTAGGCGCGGCGTGATTCAGCCCCTGATTGATGCCGCGCACAGGCAATTTTCTCCCTCTGACACAAACCGTCTCCGCGCGCGGGGAGCGCCGGGCGGGCCCGCGAATACCGGCCGACGCGTCCGGGAACGAACGCAAAAGGTCAACGTCGCGATCCGCCTCAGAATTAGCGGAAAACGGCGTCCCCAGCGCTGCTAAAATCTATCCACTTCTAAAGTGTGAGACGATAACGGTCGAGGTCACTCGTCTTTGGTGGAAGTGACTCACTATTAGACACACGTGCATTATCCAGGCCATTAAATATGAATCACGGTTCCACACTTTGTAGTCTTTAAAGCGTTTAACAGGTAAATAATCTCTTGTTTACGGTTCATTGTGTAAGACAAAACAGTGAAGACGGTGTTTATTCACCGCTACTGCAGGAAACGATACCCAGATGACAGGGGGGGAAAACGAAGCGCATCGCACAGTTAAAACTGCTCACCCATTTCAAATAAACCAAATAGTAAATAAACTTGTTTTGCTCAACTCCGCTTCTTGCGTGCATTTTAACAGAGCACCAAAACGTGCGGAAAAAAATGTTTTCACAAGGTCAACTTCTGATGCTCTGTGAACTGTGAAGTTTATGCCGTGACCAAGAGAAGTCGGGATCAAAAGGTTGAGAAAAAAACATTCAAAACTGCCCTACTTTTCCTTTCCCTTCCTTTCATTAGTTTTGCGCTTCCTTAGCCCTGCGAACGAGAGAAATAATGGAATGTTCAAAGCAATATGCAAATAACTCCATTTCCAGTGAAAATAAGCAGAAAAGCAGTTTATCAGTGACACAGTCTCACAGAGCGGTAAAGAACGATGATGTAAATGCTTTGGGGAACAGAAATGCAATTAAGATGCCCGGCGTTATGTATGAACGAGGAGCAGCAGCGAGGAAGACGAAGGCGGAGGGGTCCTCGGTGAATACTCTGAGGCACCGCAGAGCGGGCCGGAGAAGGCAGCCGACGCGCTTCGTCTCCAGTTCGCCCGCGTCGTCACGGCAACGCGCGTTCGGTCACGTTCGGGTCAGCGGCGCGAAAGACGCCAGCGTGTCGGATTTCATTTAAACGAGAGTTCAGATTCAATTAGCGCTCCGCACCCCCCCCCCCACCCCCCCTCCACCCCCCCCTCCTCCCCCTCCTCCCCCTCCTCGGCCGCCGCCTTAAATCGCGGTGCCGCGGCGATCGTTCCAAACGCGATTGGGCGATCGGGTTCTGACGTAAAAACGCGGGAAGCGTCGGATCGGATGGCGTTCGCATCGTGACCGTCCCCCGACCGCGCGGCCCGGGCGCGGCCCCGCTAACTGCGCCTCCGGGCCTCTCCGAAGAGGACGCCAGGCGTCCGCGCCGCGGCCCCTCGCCGCCGTTCACACGTTAAAAAAGCCTCCACTTCAGCACGCCGCTTTCCCACCATCCCGTTATTACTCTCGCCGCATTCGTAATCTGCTTTTTATTCAAAATCATTTCTCCATTCCCCCCCCCCCCCCCCCCCCCCCCCCCCCCTCTCCTCGGTGCCGCGGGAATATGATTGGCAGCGGGATAATAGAATATCGGGCTTGCAGGACATATTTGGCGCACACACCCGAGTCTAATTCGCCCCAGAGTGCCCCTTGTAAAGCGCGAGGCTCTACATCGACTGCATGACAGGGGACTGCTTACAGGGGCGGGAAAAAAAGAAAAAGAAAAGGGAAGGGAAAGGAAAAAAAAAAAATATGATGCGTGCTCATATAGTGCTTATCGGACAGATTCCACTGTCTCTTTTGCTTAGTTGGGCTTTTGATCAGGATCAGAACGCTCCGTGAGGCAGTCATGACACGCTATTAACGGTGTGTGTGTTTTTTTTGTAAACCTGGTTTTTTTATGTTTGTAAATCACAGGGATTATTAAGAAGACTGGCGTTATGAACAAAGCCGAGGGTTACTTCTTACACTCGTGGAGCCTTCGCAAATATTGACGCGAGCAGCCAGCGGCTCACCTGGCGTGCACTGCATCGACACGGCGCTTCGTAAGCATCGCATCTGTGACACTGTGATGAATGCCGTCGGGATGCCCCGTGTTGTTTACTAGATCATCGGTTCTTCATTCAGACCTACGTAATGCCTAAGATGGTCGTTGATTCACACAAAGAAACCTCTTCGTACTGTAGAAAGCCGCTGTTTTATACGTCGGATGCATTCGGTTCCTCGGCGTTTTGAAGCTGCCAGCACGCCTGTCACCAGTAATTGCAGTCACGTCATGACCTCGCACGGCGGCACGAGCTCGCCCGGCTAGCGTAGCGCGCTAACGATGAAAACCGCGCACAATTATCCGTTCGTGGGAAACGAGAGGCGGCCGTCCTCACTGCGGCCGTCCGTAAGCGGAGGGGTTCGTGTGTGTGGAAGGGGACGGGGGGGGCGGTGCCGCACCCCCGTAGTGTGACGCCTGCGGAGGCTGAGCCGGGGGCTCCCCGGGGAGCAGCTGTCACGGGGCTCTGTGCTGTCAGATGATGCCACTTATCAGATTGGCAGGAGGGGCCGACTGACACAGCCCCTTAATGCGGCTCCTAGGAGCGCTGACCGAGAGACCGCACCCCCCACGCACCCCCGCACCCGCCAGTGGTGTAGCGTGTGTGTGTGTGTGCATGTGTGAATGTGTATGACTGTGTGTGTGTGTGTGTGTGAGACAGACAGGCCTCTGTGGTGCCCCAGTTTACTCCAGTGCACTCATTACGCGCTGGGCTCCCCACAGTAACCACCTAGAGCCCACACTGCTCTCACCCTCGGCCCAGCACACACACACTCACACACACACAAATGCACAAATGCTAAAATGCATGCGCGTGATTCAACATACACACACAAAACACAGATGATCTACACAAATAAACGTATTGTGCAAACTTTGTCCCCACAATACACAAATACAACCGTAGACAGACAAAGATACACACACACATACCCACGTGTAGACAAAAGCACATAGACACACAGTCTCATACACATTTATGCAGGCACACCGACAGATATGCTCAGACACACAATAGGCAGCCAGAATGACCCATCCCCCACCTCCTCCACCCCAATGCCCCACCCAAACACACACACACGTCTGCACCAAACACAGCCAAACTGACATACACACGAATGCATTTTGGCAGCGAGGCGAGTGAAGGTAAAACAGTCGCTAATTAAGCAGGAAGAAAGATGTCCGTCTGGCCTTCAGATCCCAACCAGAGGGCATCATCCCGCTCTCCCGGCCCTGTCGACATGCGCGAAGCCCTTGGGCGATCAGCGCTCATCTGAACAATCAGATAAGATCGGAAGCTAACGCTAATGTTCACTCACACAGGGCCCGGGACACGTAATGGCCGTCTATTAGGCTAAGTCGACACTGACGTCACTGTACTGTACTGTACCCACAGGCTCGGTTTTAGCGGAAGTCGAGGGATATCCACGGACAAAACGCGCACGCTTATTTGCTAACGACCGCGCAGTACGAAGCCGTGGCGTTTTCCGTACGTACGCGTGCGTGTGCGGTGGAGTCTATTTCACGGCGAGCCGGTCTCCAGCGCTTCGGCACGGCGGACTGTGAAATGAGCTCCTGTTCTCCTCACCTTCCTCCATCACGCCGGCTCCTCCGCCGGGCCGGGTTTAAACGCGGTCCTAATGAGCGCCTCCATTAAGCGCGCCGGGGAAACGTTCCGTCGGCCCGGCTGCGGCTGCGCGCGCACACGAGCCAAAATGGCGGGGCGCCGCAAACGCCTTTGAACGTCCGCTGAGACCGACGGGGGGAGAGGGGAACAAGGAGGGGCGAAAGTCCTCGAGTCACGAAGACGAGGGCCGGTCTTTCCCATGGTGCGGAGGGGTGTGCCGTGCCGGTCGGGCCCCCCCCCCCCGGGGGAGGGGGGGGGGGAGGGTAGCTAGTGGGCGATGGGCGCGGCGAGTCTAAGAACTGTGAGCGAGAGTGAAATGGAGTGCCTGCAGGCCTCCGCCGGGACCCTCCTGTGTGCCTGAGCTTAATGAACATTCTCTGCATGCACCTCCCCCCCTCCACCCCCCCCTCCTCTCCACCCCCCGCCTCTCTCCTCTGGATCTCTCCGCCTCTCTCTGCAAACCTCTCAGAAAGCGCGTGTGTACGCATGTGTATGTGTGCGCGTACACACACACACACTTTCTCTCTTTCCCCCTGTACTTCTATATTTTTTTTCATTTTCACGAATAACCTCTTTCCTCTTCTCACATTTTCTATTTCCATTTCCACTCTATTTATATACATCTCCGTTCCCTCCCGTTTGTGATGTGCGTGATCTCACTGAGAGAGCGGTGCGGGCTGCGGGCGGAGAGCCGCACTCGCGTGCGTGAGGGGAGAGGTCTGGGAGCGGGCGGGCTGGAGAAAGCGTCGGCCAAACGCCGCGTCCCTTCAAACGCCGCCGACGCGGACGGCTAATGAAGAAACATCGTCTCCCTCTCCGCGGCGAGCCCAAATCAAACACGCGGCGCGCCCCGACAGCACCGATCCAACCCGCCAGCGGCCCGCGCGTCGCCTCGCGTTTGTTCATCAAGCTCCTCAAACCGCGGGCCCGTCGAGGGCCCCTCGCACGCGCATAATCGCTCTGCGCAGCGCGTTCTTCGCCCACGCCGCCTGGGCGCGGATCGCGCGGACGGCTCCGCCTTCCTCAAACGCGACCTTGGAACACTTGTCATCTTTATCGTTCGTCGCGGGGCCGCGTGCCCGCGGTGCGCTAGCTAATCCCATTACGCTAATCCGCGGGAAGGGGACTCGCGTCAGCCCCGCCTAATTTATGCGGTATCCGAACGAACGCAGCGTCGAAATAATTAACTCCGGTCTCTGTTCAATTAGCCGTGCGGAGAGGGGTGTTCGCGGCGCCCTTAAAATCGCAGCTTAGCCCCTGTTTTCCCGCCCGGGGCGCGTTCCGGGGAGAAGGGGCCCCGTCTGGCAGAATCCTGCCGCGCCACGGAGCTTCTGATTGGGCGGCACAGACGAGGGGGCCAGGCCATGGGTGGGCGGGACTGCATGCCGTGGCCGCTTGACCGCTTCCGTGCGGCGGGCCCGGTTGATACGTGCCGCGCCCACGCTGACCGGCCGGCGGGAGAGAGAAGCCAGCCAATTAAACGCACGCTAATTTGGGCGGACGCGTGCCTGCGGTTGCTACCGGTGCTCATGCCGCGTGTGTGTTTAGTGCTAGGCCTCACGCAAGGCATGAATAAAACATGGGCTCTTATTAAAAACATCCCCGTGCCGAGAGGCCGAGGTGCCGGGCTCTCCTCCGGGCGAGAGCGCAGCCGCGGCTCAGGGCGAGGGGGGGGGGGGACGCGTGTTCTCCTCAGAAACGAAAGAGGGGGCAGGACAGAGAAGAGGCATGCGCGCTGGGCTTTACCTGAACATGTCCCCCAGGCCCTTCAGCATGCCTTTCTTGGCTTTGCTCTTGTCCTTCTCCTTGTCCCTCTCTTCTTTCTTCCTCTCCTTCCCGCCCTTCTCCTTCTTCCTGTCCTCCTTGGCCCGGCCGCCGCCGTTCACCTGCCTCTCCGACGAGCCGGGCAGCGCCAGGTCTGCGGCCATGGACAGAGAGTCCCGGCCCGAGCGCGAGCTCCCCTCTGTGTCCTCCTCCACTGAGAGAGAGAGAGAGAGAGAGAGAGGGGGAGGGAGGGGGGAGAGAGAGAGAGAGTTTTAACAAACCTTTACTGTACAATACATACTGCCATTTGGCACAGCAAAATGAAGAAACCACCAAATCGAAAAGAACAACAAATACCAAGACGCACACACAAGAAAAACAAACAGAAAAAGGAAAGGAGAAAAAGTCAAACAAAGCAATACAATGCAAACCTTTCAGAAAGAAACATATAATCATTTATATCACTATCCGCTTAATATTAGAGAGAGAGAGAGAGAGAGAGAGGGAGGGAGAGAAAAAGAGAGGGAGAGGGAGAAAGAGTGAGTGGATGAGAGTCTAGCGTAGCAGCATGAAATAAAACTGGATATTGATTAAAATTACAGATCAAAAATGGAGACAAAATGCAGTGTTCATATTTGGGCGGGGGAACGGCTCCTTCTGGCGTAACTTCAGGTCTCGGCTGTCCTGGCTCTACAGTGGAGATGTAGCGAGGACAAAGAGGGTCAGCGGTCACCGGAGCCTTTCGCGTGTTTCCATTAGCTTCCCCCGGTAGAGAAAGGCGCCCCTGAGCGACGGGCACCTCGGACACAATGGGGCGCGGGCGCGCGGGGAATTCGGCGGGACCCGAAGAGCCGCCATCGTTTAATTCGGCTCGCCGAGTTCAGAGGAACCCGCCCGGAGGTCGCGGCCGCTCTTTCCCGCCGTGAACAGCTTCCCCCCGTCTCCGCGACAGCCGTCTCTCCCAGGCCACGCCACGGCGGTTTAATCCCACAGAGGATAGAGCGGCCATGATGAACGGAGCCGGTTTACTGTCCAGATGTCGTTTCAGAAAGATGAACTTAGAAAAAAAATACCTCCCTTGCATTGTTTCTTAAACTTTTTATGGGCATCTTAAATGATGGAAATATTGTCCAGTACTGTAGAAACCATGAGTTCTAGTATTGACATATCGTGTTATGTTTTCAAATAACACTGTTCATTAATATTTTGATATAACATCTTACTTCTTTAAACTAGTGGCTGATTGGGATTGCAGTGAGTGCTAATCCCATAGAGCACTGATGATAAAGAAGACTGCACAACCATTTAAAACGATATCCTATGGCAAACCACACTGTAGTGCACAGCGGCACTATAATATATTGCACTCTACTGCAATAATAGCAGTATCAAATAACAGCAATCAAAATTGCTAAAGAATTTGTGCTAAATTATACTACACTGTATATGTGTGAACAAAAACAAATCATTGAAGTAAAACCTTTTCATAAAGTCACGCACAGATCTTTCTGAGTGCTTTACGTGCCCTGAACTTACTTAATTCAATACAATTTCACAAGAGACAATTAGTCCCTCGCTCTCTCTCTCTCTCAGAAAGCATCAGAAAGTTCAAAAGTAGTGCGTCGCTTCTAATTGCCGTGTTTTATTTATACACCAGGCTGCCACCGTGGGGCCTTCGCTGTGAAGGCACAGCTTTGATCTCCCGACGAGGCTTCACACAAGCGGCGCGCCAACGCTTGTCGATTTTCACACAATTCCGCGGGAGCTCGCCGTTACCTCTCGCGCAAGTTCACGAGATCGATTTGGCGTCTGAGCCGCGATTGCGCCTACAGTATCATTATGCCATCGTCGCTCACGTTTGTAAAAAACGAAGTCTTTTTTCCACAAAGAAAGGCCTCTCTCGTGTTCTGCGGCCATGTTTCCTGCATCTGCCGCTGAAACGAGGCCGCGCGGCTCGAGATGAAGATCGCGCGCGCGGCTGACATGACAAGGACCTTCTGAAACGGGCGGCGCAAGGAGGATTGTAATTGATCCATCAGCGACTGCGCGTTTAAGCCAACAGAAAAGAAAGGCAGTTTTTGGATGTTAATTGCAAAGCGGTTTTCTGGAGAGCGGCCCCCCACTTCTGATCGATCGTTTGCAAAGCGACGCGAGGTGGATGTGGTGCGGGGGTGAGGGGGGGGGGCTGATTAAAGCTCATTAATGCGCTCGGCGTCACAAAGCGCAGCGCTAGCCTTTGATGGGCGAGAGAGAGCGAAGCCCTTATCGAAAAAAAAGCCCGTGACGGATTTTTAGCATACGGAATGAGCCGCGCGGCGGCGCGGGGAGAAGGAGTCAGGGCTCTCATTTCAAGGAGGAGGACGGGATTTGTTTTTTTTTTTACCAGTTATCAGCACTTCCTTTCGGCAGCCATCTCAAAGGAAATTACTGAAATGAAATCTCAACGTAGAACTGTGTATGACAAGAATGGCAAGCAAATCTGCAGCTTAAACGTATTCAATTATGCAAAGGTTTTTTTTTTTTTTTTTTTTCCTTCTTCTTCTTACTCTCTTTCTCAAGAAGACGATAAGACTAACAGCCTCTGACCAGATATGGCTTTTATCACTCATTTCGCGGGGAGAGGCTTATCCTGACATTAAGTGCAAAGTCAGAGTTCTTCCGTATTGAGCTACATCCAGCAATTAAAACTCAGCGGAGATTAGACAACAGCGCTAATTTCTCCTGGTCCTAATGATTCCGTCTCAGATAGCGCGCTGGAGACGATAATGGTAGCCCTCGCGGGGTGCCGGCGCTGTGTGAACGCAAGCGCTTTGCTTGTTATGATCAGGAGCCCAGGAAAACTCAATCTGCTAGCAGCGGAGAGCCACGGCCATAAGCTCTAACAGGACAGATTGGCTGTTAATTTCGCCGGCCCGGTTCAGCGGCAGCGCAAAGGGAACCGCTACGGAGAGAGAGGGAGAAGAAAAGAAACGACAGGCAAAAAAAAAAAAAAAAAAAAAAAAAAACCTACGCCGCTTGGATGAAAAATGCGCGTTGACAAGGTGTTTGGCAAATGTCACCTCACAGAACATTCAACAGAAACGAACGCAGGCGATTAAAAAAAGCTAAATGAAGCACAGGGAATGTTTGAGCCATTTGAGTTGCGGGTTTCTACTAATCTTGATTCTGACAGACAGGGATGCAAAAAGAAATGGATCACGCTTTATATAAATGGGCGTAGGAGAGATAAGTAAAATTTCTGGGCTCGTTTAAGGAAAAAAAAAAATATGCCCAGAATACAGGCATATGACTCAGAATACAGGTATTTAAAATCATAAAAAACATATTGAAATACAAATGGAATCAGGGTAGTTTGAAGGATATCTCGCGAAGACACATTTTTCCACACCAATGCTAAATTCTCATTTTATGTCAATAAAAATTCTCTCCGTGGAGAAAACAAAAAAAAAGAAAGCTCTGCTTATCAGTCAACTTTGACTATTAACCTTGGTGACGAACGCAGTCAGGTAGCTTTTATCTAAATTGAAAAACAGAGTTATTTGAATATCAGAAGCGGAGAATGCAATATACGTCTATTAAGGAATCTGCTGCCTTTTCATTCCTCCTGTGGGAGATAAGGCAGTATTTAGTGCTATGCTGACAGAGCTTACCTCAACAAAGTCATCCATGCAAATCGGTACCTTTCAAATTTCCCCATGTTAATAACAGAAGCCTCCAGTAGATAAATAATACATTATATATATATATAATACATATATCTATATACAGTATATGGTTTATTTACATACCTATATATATACAGTATATATAGGTATGTAAACACACACACGTACAATGATTAATCTACCAGAAGATTGTGTGTGTGTGTGTATAATAATAATAATAATAATAATAGTAATAATATTAGTAATGATGCCAGCTCTGCTGTGGCAGTGGCAGCTCAGTGTAAGCAGACACATTAGCCGTGGCGTTCCCCCTCCTGCTGCGTCTGCGCCGCGCGCGCGCTGGGCCTTCCTGCAGCTGAACCCTTAATCACTTTCAGGTGGAGGTGCTCGTTATTCAGCCGCTCCCCCGCGCCTCTGCGCCCCGGCCCCAGAGAGCCCCGGAGGCGGGCGGAGCGCTCGTCTCAGACGTGCCACGCCCCGGTGCTCCCCCGCGCCCGTCTGCGCCCGTCTGCGCCCGCACACGAGAGAGAGAGAGGCTGGCGTGCGTCGTGTGCGATGCCCCGGTGACAGCGCGCAATCACACGCCAGTCAGCCTCAGCCCCAATCAACTACCACTGCAGCTTACAGACCCCACTGCTGACAACAGCGAATCAATGCAATTTATTTACCCCGCGCATAAATAAATAAATAAATAAATACATGACATTTCCCTACGGTTTTGTGGGAACAATAAAACAGACTATGTCTTTGGGGGGACGGTACCATTCATTTAGAAGTAAGACCTGCGAGTGTCACAGGCTTGGTGTCGGCCCAGTTTGTTCCAAATAAGCACTTTCCCCGGGGCACGCTTGAGAGTACTTACTGACTGCCTGCCAGCCCTGAAATGAATCCCAAGCTGTGGGCAGATACAGACGTTAAGTGACATTTGTAAGGCGAGCTGCTGATTGCGTTTCTGCAGAGGGACCCGCGTGCCCTTATCAGGTTAATTGTATGGAGGTGATAGCATTTCCACTCTATCACGCTAATTGAGAGCGCAGCCCGAATGAATCCGGGAGTCAGGGAGGTACGGAGGGACCAAGGACACGGTGGACGATTAACAGGGGATCAGTCCCGGGACAATGGCGCAGGGCCCTGTGTCAGAGCCGCCCGAATCAGCAACAGCCAACACAGAGGCTTCCTGTTTTTACCACCGGAAACCAGGAGAACCGCAGGAATATCGCTTCTGATGAACTCACGCACACCGGGATGAAGAGAGACATGCAGGAATCCAGAGTCTTTCACAAAGCAAGGACAGTGCCTATTGGCGTCAATGGACATGCTCCAAATTCAGGCGCAAATCTGTTAACGGACCTAGCAAAAAAAATGTAAAAAATCACAATTCCACGAGGGTCTCCGGTAATTCGTTCTCATACGAGCTAAAGGCAGTGATGAAGGCAGCTGTGGGCCAGTTCGGGGTTCGTACGCACTTCCTCCCCCACAACCCCCAGAAAGGAAGCCCTGACCCACTTTTAAAAAGACGGTTCCTCCGCACCCTAATTGTTCCAGATGGGAATTCATTTGGAGTCTCGCTGCTCCCGTCAGAATATAAAGTAAGATTAAGGAGATAAAGGGGTGAACTGGGGGCTGGAGTGTCCTCCAGCCTGCCCTCGGGGGGACAGGGAGTGAGGCTGGCCGCCGTTCTCAGGGACCACGCTGACTGCCCACTGACTGCCAGTGCGCGGCTGTGACAGCAGATAAAATGCTTTTACATTACACAAACAGGAAAGAGAGACGTGCGGGGCGTGGCGCAGTCCGCAGGTCAATCCCCACCATGGCACTGTCTCAGCAGCGGTGCCTTCCCGGTCTGTTACCCTCTCTGCTTTCCACCTGCTGTCTGAATAAAGGCCGAATACGAAAGGAGGGCAGGCTGTCCCGCTCGACTTTAAAAAAAAGAAAAGAAAAACGTTTCGATCCATAATTTGTCACAGAAACTGGTAAACGCTATAAAAAGAAGGTGCTCACAACGATCACGAGTCAGAGAAGGGTCCAGCCCTGCAGCTGCATCTGAGAGAGCTCTTAAGGGTCTCCCTGCCCTCCTCTATTTAGGGATCACTCACAGGTCTCTGTGCCCTCCTCTATTTAGGGATCACTCACAGGTCTCTGTGCCCTCCTCTATTTAGGGATCACTTACAGGTCTCTGTGCCCTCCTCTATTTAGGGAACACTCACGGGTCCCTGTGCCCTCCTCTATTTAGGGATCACTCACGGGTCTCTGTGCCCTCCTCTATTTAGGGATCACTCACGGGTCTCTGTGCCCTCCTCTATTTAGGGATCACTCACGGGTCTCCGTGCCCTCCTCTATTTAGGGATCACTCACAGGTCTCCATGCCGTCCTCTATTTAGGGATCACTCACAGGTCTCCATGCCCTCCTCTATTTAGGGATCACTCACAGGTCTCCGTGCCCTCCTCTATTTAGGGATCACTCACGGGTCTCCATGCCCTCCTCTATTTAGGGATCACTCACGGGTCTCCATGCCGTCCTCCTCCGCCTCTGCGGCTGGCTGGTCGTAGGACTTGTCGATTGCAGCCCTGAAGCTCTCGTTGCAGCCCCTCCCTCTGATGATCCGCGGGCGTGGCCGATGGAAAGGGACGTCTCCGTTCAGCGTCACCTCGGCGACGGCCGTCTGCAGGCTCTCCAGAGAGCTGGATTTTTTGAGGCCGAGAGAGGGGCCCACATCTTGGGACGGATAACCTTTGATGGGAAAATTATTCAGTCAGTACAGATCACGGTACAAACAGTCAGTATTCACTTTCATCCTCAAAGAAACTGTTTTGATCTTCACAGGGCCAATTTAAGTAAACGCATTTAATCTGTAATTACTTGGGACATATAGAACCATATAGGTGTAGGCCTGACACATTATATTAAAATCACAGTAAAACGCCTTTTACGTCATTCTGTCTGAAACCCTTAGAAGTTATGATCTCCTATAGCCATGTTTATAAGCTCCCATGTAAATGAGAGTAAGAGGGCGAGAAAGAGGGGGAGGGAGGGACAGAGGTAAAGAGAGAGAGAGAGAGGGAGGGAGAAGAAAAAAATAGGGAGGGAGAGAGGGAGCGAGGAGGGGAGAGGAAAGGAGAGCAGCTGGATGAATAGAGGGAGTGAAGGAGACAGGTAGGTAGCGATGGACTGAAAAGAGACTGGGAGGGAGAAAAACAGGAAAAACAGGAATTAAGAAAGAGCGAACGGCTAACTCAGAACACTGAGGTATACAACCGAGCCGACTGCCGTGCAGGAAGGTGCTTGGCCCGCCAACAGAACGAGGCCGTTCTGCACTGTCACAATGAAGTCCACAATGATGACAACATGTGACAAAATGTGAAAATAACCGTCCTGTTCACAATCCTCAGCTCCGCCGAGCAGAGGCGGATACCTCATCATTCAGGGAGAAAATGGAAGAGCGCACCGCTGCCAGTCCCCATAACTGTCACAACCTGAGAGACGGGCTGTGAAAGCACTGAGAGGAAACCAGCAGAGCTATTTCCTGAAATCTCTCCTTTCCTTTCCCGAAGGCCTCTCCCTCTCTCCCGACGTTCTCCAGAGCTAATGCCCGATGGCTCAGACGCAGGGAGCTGGTCTCGCTCTGGAGGCCATTGGTAGGCATGAGCGTGGGACGCAGAGGGAAGGTAAAGCAAAAGGACTAAACGCGCAATCTTCCCCCAGTCGTTTCAGCTCACCAGAGTCGGTTATCCAACCCCCCGCATAATGTCCTTCGATACATCCCTTATATTCTTATATTTCAGAGACATTTTAAGCTGCACGCTAGGGGTCCTAAAAAGACCATCGTCTAGCCCCCCCCCCCCCCCCCACTCTCATCTGTGATACCATGCTTCCACAGAAAATGCTGACTGGCCATCTGAATGCCTGTGACATAACTAACGCACCATAACCTACTGCACGAAAAAGCGTCACGTTCATTTTAATCCCCTGTTTGCGCAACCAAAGAAAAATATTTAAATATTGATAAAGGTTCAGGTGCCACTGAGTGCATCTGCATAGACAAATAGACCCATTTTAAAGATAACAGGATGTACCATTTCACCGCTGTTGACTCATTAGTATCAACAGCTGAATTGATTGACATTGCCAGAGTGATAAATCTTACTGAAATAACTGAAACACAAGAAGTAAAATAGACAAATGAATAAACACAACACCAAAATGTCTCAATTCAAATAGCGTTAAAGGAAAATGTCTGCATCGCCAATACAAGGCATCTCCATCACTAACCTAACCAATATTGACTGCCAGTGGGCTGGATATCGATGTGTTTGTTCTAAGCTGACTAGTCACTGGATGCCAGGCAACATAACAGTCACTTTAATGTTTCCATAGCTTTACTCAGACAGCTGTAATTGTTTCTTCAATGGCAAACAGCCCTTTGTTTTGGAGCACACAAGTGAAGCGAGGCATATATTGGTATCTGTATTGGTATGTCAGGAGACAGCTGTGTTCCTTCCTGGCTGTGGATGTGCCTTGTTCAGAAAGGAGGGTAATTTTCAACCCTTCTGTTTAGGAGCCTAGCTGGAGCTCCATCTCCTGAAGAACAGGTCGCATGTGCAGGTTTTACAGACAGTAGTTGCTCAAGGTCTGAAGTCTTTTCTGTAATTATTGTTGAGAGAAACTAAAACTTAAATGAACTGAGGGAAACAAACAGGAATTTAAAAATTAAGAATTTGATTTAAACTCTCCTAAGTGTGGTATACCTCCTTTGCTGGCAAATGAGTCAGCGAATCCATCTTTAATTAATTGCATTTCCGACAATCTATTCAGGAGAGAAATCCAAAAAAAAAACTTTTTAATTTGAAATTCCATTAAAAGTTCCAACTTTTTCCCATTAGGAGTTCCAACCCGTCCTTTAGAAGCCCCGAACTTTGGCTTCATTACCCACTGAACCAGCTGCTGAACTTTCCCTGAGTCTGAATGCTCTAGTGACTGGGACACAGAAGAGCTCGGCTATTCGGCAGTTCAGCCAAGAGAGAGAAAGGCGCGTGCATATGGCCCACAGACGGGGCCCCACGTCCCCCCTGAGAGTACACGGCCCTGACGGACAGAGCCAGTTCCTTGCGCATGGCATGAGGCCGTGCTCAGAAAAAACAGAAAGTGCTTTTTCTCTCAGGCTATTGAAGAGGATTCTGACCCTGCCCCCCCCCCTCTCCTCCCCTCCCCTGACTACCCCGCCTCTGTCATCAATAACGGCCTGACGTCTTTCCAGCACACTAAATGGACCATGCCCCATTGGCGGCGAGCTCAGAGCGGATCTATGCTCACAGGGATGCAGAGATTATGCTGGGAAAATAAACCATCCACAGCCTAAAGAAAATAATTAGAAATCTATTACCTTTCTAAAGGAAAACAATAAAAGGAAGACGCTGGCTTGAATGACAAGATAATTAGACGTTTTGAAAGGTGGAGAAAGCTTCAGACACACGCCCACTGCAAAGCCCAAAACAGCTTGCTGGTGTGACCCGAAACACATTGCCACTGTTATTATCATTTTTATGACAGACAGTAGAAACTTCTAAAGCTACCCTTACCAGCTGAACATTTTCTCTCGTGCTGACCTTTAACCATACTCAATGTGTCTTATTAGCCTAGACGGTGTTAAACGATTTCTCGCAAATTAAACAGGCTCCTTAGAAAAATGGAAAAAGACACAAAGAGCGGGTGAATCACTAGCTTCCTCTATGTGGGAACGGTGGTGGTTTAGATTGATTCAATATTTGTCCTGATTCAGGCAGTGCAGCCTACCGATCTCACTGTCCTGCTGGACAGAACAGGCTGCCCATGACCCACAACCCCCTTGTTGTTTTTAATAATGGGCTGGAAGGGTTCTCATGGGGCTCCGGTTGCAGAGATGATGCTACATCGACTTCCACGCATGTGCAGGCAGCACACAATGTTGTGTCTGTCACAAGTCCAACAGCCGTCTGATGAGTGAACGTTGATGATGCCTTCCAACAGAAATATCTTTCTGGAAACTTTCATGGTGTTCAGATGACTCAGCAGTCAATGGAACCACGCAAGCTGAGAACGGGTCAACTGCTCACACAGTGGGTCTGATTCACTAAGACCTTTAGCAAGTGCAAAACCTTTTAGCACATGCAAAACTAATAACACAACCAACGATTGGTGCAAGACAAATACCGTATCCAATCATTGGTCATGTTATTGGTTTTGCAAGTGCAAAAAGGTTTTTCATGTGCATAGTAAATCGGGCCCAGTTTGTCTTGCACGTTATCTGAGTAGAATGACACATTCCTGGTTGGATAAACTGATTATTTTCCCTGAAAAAGCATTCTTTTTTCATGTCATATAGAGAAGACCGAGAACAGGATCTTAAAAGGGGACATGGAGATGCTGTTTCTTGTAAAGAAAATAAAAGGGTGCCATTTCCTGGATATTTGTGAACCTAACATTATTAGCATACTGCCAATGTCATGCAAATGGCAGGGTTTCAAAGCACATACATAAATTCTATTCGGATAATGCGCACCACAACGGCTGCATATTTGGGAGGAGAGGCTTTCAGGATAAAGTAGAGATGAATGCAACAGTTCAGGGAGCACAAATAACATCCGCGGCTCAGCGTCTGAGAATTAGCATTCTCTGGAACTGCTTCTCAATCCCGCATCTTCAACCCCTGTCATTGTCTCTCGTAGGTGCTGTGCACAAGCGTGAGCCACAGAAGAGAGAGAGAGAGCCTCTTTTTAATTTGGGCTGAAATTTGTTGGAGCGTCGCGGGGGGGCGGGGGGGAGGTGGGGCGCCTGATGTTCAGAAGTCGCTGTTCCCGTCGCACGGCAAATGTCGCTTTGCACCTCCTCCTTCGATGGAAAAATCACCTCCTCCACAATCGCAACGCCTCTCACACTCTCTGCAGTCATGATTCCTCAACGTGAAGAAACGGGAAAGCTTCAAAACTTCAAAGCAGGAGCTGCACACGGCGCCCGATATCTTCAGGTCTGGCAGGCGTTTCATTGGGTTTTCAGTAAGCTCGGCTTAGAGGAACGTTAAACACATTCTTAATCTACTGCAGAGCATCCAAAGGCAAGCAAGACACTTCATTCCAAAAGACTGATTATCATTAAATATTAAAGCAGGTATTCCAAACTACATGAATAAATCACAAGAGGTTATTACAGAGGCTCTTACTATGGAATAATTAGTCCTGCTGAAATTACGTTCCCGCGACCGTTTTTTCCATCGCAGGGCCCTGCCTCTAAAGATCCACGCGAAGACAGGGACTCCATTATACATAATTTATGCAGCACACAGGGAATTTAAGCAAAGCGTTAAAAGGGTAATTAAGCTAAAAATAGGCCTGGGGTGACCTGAGAGCCTGTGTCCTTACATTCCTGCAGAAGTTAAACGGCCTTGGGGTCGACAGGGATGCTGCATCTCTGCCAGCTTTCATTAGCAGCTCAGGAGGCGGATCCGTCACCTGGCCACCCACTCTACAGCGGTCACCATTAACTTTGGCATGCCTGCGCCAGAACAGCATCGCACGCCGCGTGATCCTGGCTATGATGGTGCCATTGGATATGCTTCAAAACACATGCCATCCTATACAGTACGTAAATGTACTGTACGTGCAGGTAGCGGAAAAAAAGGGACCAGTATATATGTCGTGGCATGAATTTGTCAGGAGGAACGCAACACCACTCTTCCATGAGAAACTCAAACAACTCATGCTTAGTTGATGGGAGAGAAAAGTTTCAGGCATCCTTCCAGAATATTCCATGAAAGCTTGATTGGATTCAGAGGTGAATGCCATTAAGTGTGGTCAGTGATATGCACTTCAAACCATTGGGCAGGAAATCATGCTCTCTGGATGGGGGTATTGTCATCTTGAAGGACACCCAACTCGGTGTGAAATAAATGATCTTACAAGGACTAAAGATGACCACTCGGTACCATTAACTAAAACGACCTTTTAAGTTGGTCTGAACTTGCAGGTTATTATTTGACCTTGATATCTCACAACAGTCAGAAAACCGTACACAGATGCAACCGTTCCTGTTATACTTCATTGAGCCAGATTAACCATTGCCATCCCTTCACGGTTTTGTGGTCACTCTTGGAGTCTCATTCTTCTGCATCATCTCTGGTTTTTCTTCTTTACTTTTCCTATCCTACTCCATCCCTCTGTCCCTCCCTCCCTCCCTCCCTCCTACAATGTGTCTATCCCCAAGGGTCTGAGCGTGAAGCCTCTGTTCTCCCAGTCTGGGAGAGAACACCCTGAGAAGCTGTCAGCGATTTGGGAGTGCCCTGCTGTTCCTAATTGCTGCTGTACTCCAGAACACCAAAAGAAGGCCAAGCCATTTTCTTTACTCACTGTACCTTAGTTCTGACTTTGATTCTTTTTTTTGTTTTTCATTCTTTGTTTCATTTAAGCTGTGCGCAGAAATAAAAAAGCAGGTTAGGCTGTACAATTCTGCAAGAGGCTGAGTACAGAGATTTAAACTGTACGTGTACTGAATTCTAAACTAAAAGCCACAAACTCCTTCATAAAAGCAATAGAAACATTAATAAACATCAATATCGTTTATTAATAACACCTGATATAGATTGTGAAAGGGTGTCCCCAGTGATGGGGACACCATATTCATCCTGGCATGGTCTGTTATGGCAGTGTCACTTGATGATGTGGATGATGACCTAGAAAAGCTTACGACAGCCCCCGCCAATTATGTGAATGTGAAGTATTCATGGAGTTCCAGAGAATTTTCAGAATATTTATTTTTCAGAAAATGTTTATTCATTTGATTTAGAAATTCACTGCACTGAACTGGTAAATGTGATATGAGCTGGCACAAAGCCCTTAACTACGCCAACCCCTTTCGCCTTCCTCTTTAGTTTGTCACTATGCCATTTTGAAGCGAAACTCCTGGAAGCTTTAAGATGAGCAGAGCAGGCGAGGTGACTGCGAAAACGCACCGCCTGACACTGACGGTTTAATTGCAGGCGGCCGAGTAGGGCGACTGCCACTAAAAGTCTCATTTTAAAACTGAAATTCCATTACTCGCGGCATTAATCAATGCTTTCTTCAGTCACATTCGCACGAGTAGCGCCGCGCCACATTGTACCAAAAAAACAAAACAAAAAAAAAACAAATGACAAACCTCTACTTATCACCTCAATTTAACTCTCCCCAAAAACCTCTTTGATTTCCCTGCAATTACCTTAAATTGCTTTCTTAATATTCATAGCGCGCGCGAGCGACGAGCAGACGAGCACTGAGCGTACATACAAAGAGCGGATGAAATGGCAGGTGGCACCAGTAGTGATTCCGGAGAGACTGGAGGTCAGACTCCACAATGAGACAGAGAGGCCCGGCAGCTGCCTCCTTTACAGATACCCTCACAGAGACCTTGCAACTGCCCCTATTAGCAATATCCTTAGGGAGACCGCATAGCTGGCGCTATTAGAAACACTGTCAAGAGTGAGCTCACAAATCCCTTCTTCAGAGATACCAGTAGAGAGACCAAGGGATTCCAAGTAAGAGACCTTCAAAGCAGCCTTCGTTACAGATACCTTTGGGAAGACACACACAATTGCCTTAATCAGAAAGTCCCCCAGGGAAACCCTCGTCACCCATTGGCCAGCGACCCGGGTCCTGGGTGCCCATTGGCACAACCCCAGGGTGCACTGCCGAGGTTCCCAGTGTGTGCCCGGGTGCCTCCCTCTCCTGCTTACCTGCCATCCTCTCTGAGCGTGGGGTGAGGTTAACCTCGTCAGCTACTGTTAAAAGGCATAAACAATTACGATTGGTTAGTACCGAACATTCCACATGCCCCATTCCCAGCATCACTGATTCCATTCCTGTTAACTTTGTGCTCTTCCGTGCCAATCAGAAAGCATTCAAACGATCAACAGAAAGTGAATCAGAGGCAGGTGAATCAAGTGCTCTGGAATATCATTCAGAAGAGGAAATATATTAAACATCATGCAGTGCTGTCAATCATTCAGCCCACAGCCAGATTGGTTATTACGGGTTAGCATATTACTTTTGTCTGTGGTACCATGTGCTTTGTCACGTTTTTCACCTTCTCAGTCTCGTTTCACGTGTTAATGGAATCAAGCCTTAAAGTGTGTGGACAGTTTGACATAATTATAAGGCGAGGGAGACTCCAATTCACAAAAGACTCCAGGTGATCTGATTCCAAACAGAGAGCGAGACGAGACTGAGAGAGAAAACAATGATCCCATGAAGGAAAAAAAGGTGATTTCCAAAGAGGAAAAACAAGTGTCAAATGAAGAGTATTTGCTGGAACTTAAAAATACCGAAAACAACCCCAGAAGAAGGCTTTTAGAGGTGGTCTCACTTGTTCCCTACACAGACACTACTCTCTTTACAAACATCTTGTTTCCATCTGGACATTTTGGAAGCAGTTTGCTTGTTTCCACCATTTCTGCAACAGTACTGGAAAACGCACCGTTGCCACTGTACTGACATCTGGTTCTGCAAAGTATGTATTCCAATCAGCATTTGTCTTTCATAACATGTACAGTAATGGACTACTAGGCCTTACTAAGTATAAAAATGATACCCTCACTGTCACTTCATTTAAGATGCGATCTTCTGAAAAGCTTTTTGTATCTGTCTTGTTACTGTCACCTCTTCGTCCTTTCCTCCTGTCCTCTTTCCTTCTCTCTCTCTTTCACTTCATGGCCGTCCTGAGCTCTCAGGACCAATAAGGAAGTCCAGTTGTCGCTGTTAAAGTGCCCTCACACAGCACAGAGCTAAAGCAAGGCTGCGTTAATGTACTGTACACTTCCAGATCGCTTGCACACTGTGAGGTTGCCGGTGTCTAATCAGCGGTTGCCGAGATACCGTGATTACTGCCCCACTCAACCAAAGCCCAAATGGGAAGATTCTCAAGAGGACAACCCGGGCACAGCATCACCTCTGAAGAGCAGGAACAGTGTCCTACCAGTTTGGTTGTAATTGTAATCTTGCCCGCAATTATGGGATGTCCAACTGATAATTAAGGAAGAGTGGATCCCATGGTTATCAAAGTGCATTACAAAATAGAGGTAAAGAAAGAGAAAACACAGCACTCCAATTTGGAAATGTGTGGAGTGCGCAATATATAGTTTTTTTTCCTTTTAAGTAAATCAATTTTCTGTAAGAAATAACAGCGTGCTTTCTCTAAAGCAGCCAGCTTTTTTGTCACGTAATTACGATGCATTCTCATTAACTGACAAAAAAGCATTCGACAGGGGTACTTACTCGCACGGAAATTTAAGTTTCTTGTCTACAATTACGCTTTGAGTTGATCAAATATATGCGCTCATATTCAAATCTCTTCCTAATTTAACTGACGGTGAAGGAGTAATGCATGTAAAACGAACACTATTTACTGAAAAATATATCTCCCCAGGCTGCGGGTGAAATCCATCATCTGCGGGGCGGAGTGCTGCGTAGGCTTCCCCGCCGCTCATCTGATAGAGGGGAGAGGCTCGGCGCGGGGGAAATGGTTTTCGGGACCAGGCTCGGAGAGCACGGACCTCGCGCCCGCACGTAAGAATTGCCCGGGGGAGTCTCCGGGGGCGAGCTCATCCGATCTGATCTCGGGCCCCGGTAAGTTCTATATAAAAACCCATCTCATCTGTCGCGATCGCCGCTCGGCCGAGCGGCTCCCTCCCCCCGCCGGTCAGCCCGCGGTTTCCTGTTTACGGGGGGGCTATAACCCGCACCGTACGCTGGCCGGAAATCAATCTGCGAAAGCCGGAGTCCGGCCCGCGAACGCGGGTCACCCCCGAACCATCGCAGGAGAAGAGTAAGGTGAGGTGCGAGCGGTCAGGGAATTGGGACTGTGTTGACGTGAGAATAGAAATATTTCACTGGTGTGAGGACTGGGGAGGGGCGTCTTGCAGTGAAGACGGGTAAACGGGTAAACACAGGTCTCCGGCGGTACCTAGGTCCATGCTCTTGGACTTGCGCGTCTTGATGAACTCCAGCTGGCTGGCGTCTCCGTACTGCTTGGTCCGCTTCTCCGACATGCTCTGGCGGCCGAAGCCCTCGCGCAGGAAGGCGGTGTCGGGGTCCGCCTCGGGGTCGGCGTCCGGGTGCGCGTCGGCGCTGAGGGAGCTGGGAAACACAGAGAGCGGTCAGTCAGGGAAGCTCGGCCTAGCGTGCAGGCTAACTTTCCGCATGGGGCACTGCGCACGTGCTCTCCAGCAGGGGTCTTACCCTACAGCAGTAGAGTAAAACTCCAGGTGCTCACAGTCTGTGAGGAAACACGAGCTATGCAAACCGCACCAGGTATGGATATGAAAACAGCCCGCCACGGGTGTGACTGGGGCAAACACAATCTGCTCACAATGCCGAAAACTACTCCGCAACAATACTGAACCACCATATCTATTAACAAAAAAGATGAGGCTTCACAAGGAGGGGAAGAAAAAGCAACTTGAAGATACATACAGAAGGACTCAGGCAATCGATATTCACATTGACTTCGCCTCTGTTCCCCACACCTCTGCTTAAAACATGAAGACCCTTAAGCTAAAGAGGCGACCTCCTCAGGCCTCCTCCGGCTCGGGCAGTGTTAACGGACCCTGGCGCTCTGTCCTTGAGCGGGACAGGCGAACCCTGGAGCTCTGTCCTTGAGCGGGACAGGCGAACCCTGGCGCTCAGACGGGCCGCGCTGATGCCCGACTCGAGGGAGCGGCGGGTCGCAGTCACTCGATACTCGGGTCCGAGCGGCGTGACCCAGCCTCGCGGCGGCGGCGGCGGCTATCGGCGCCGGCATCTTAATTGAAAAAGCAAAAGGAGCAGGGGAGAGGCGCGGAGAGGGCGGCCTCCAGGGCCCCGTCGCATCTGCATGCGCCAGCCAGCGCCGCAATTAAACAGAGGACCGGCCCTGCATTCTGCTCCCTTTCTCTTTCTCCAGTGGAGCGAGAAGCAGAGACGCTTCATAAGTACGTGCACAGACACAAGCAAACACACACTCGCACACAAACAAACACACACACACACACACACACACACACACGCAAACACACACTCAAACACAAACAAACACACACACACACACACGCAAACACACACTCAACACACACACACACACACACTCAAACACACACAAACACACACACACACACACACACACACACACACACACACTCGCACACACACTCGCACACACACACACACACACACACTCAACACACACACAAACATGCACACACACATACTGCACAAGCAAACACACACTCGCACACAAACAAACACACACACACACACACTCAAACACGCACATACACATACTGCACATGCAAACACGCACTCACACGCAAGCACACACACACGCACATGTACACGCAAACTCACTCACACACACACACATGCGCACGTGCACAGAAACACACACACACACACACACACACACACACAGAGCAGGCCACGGCCTGCCAAGCCGATGACACATTAGATAAGAGTGTTTAATCTAAGATGGCGCACGGGGAGAGATGGGCCTGATAAACCTCACCCTCAGGGGTCAGCTTTAGGAGGGCTGCAGACAGAGCCTTCCTGTCTCTGCCAGCCACTGCCTGCGGAGGAGAGGGAACTGGGGACACACCGCGCTGACACAGAGGGGTGGGGAACGAGTGCGGGTGGATGAGTGAGTATGAGAGAGACAGCATGTGCGTGTGCCAGAACGTGAAAGTGACACTGAATACGACAGAGAATACACGATGAATGTGTGAGTAAACACTGCGAACAAACGTGATTATGAGAGTGAGCGAAGCAGTAAACGAGAAGGAATATGAAGGAATGAGTATGTGGATGAGTGAGAAAGCAAACTAGAGGAGTGCGAGGAGTCAGAGTGAATGACTGAGTGTGCAGTGAATGGGTGAGCAGACGAGTGAGTGAGTGAGACAGTATAAGCAGCGAGGGAGACTGTAGGAGCGACAGACGCGAGCGTCCGCGAGCGGGTGAGTCGAGCGGCGAGCGGTTATCTGAGGGTGAGTTGAGCGTGGGTTCGAGGAGCACGGTCACCCTCCCCTCCGACCTGGGCCGTATCCCCGACGCCAGACGCCCGTCTGTGGCGGCAGCTGCGAGTGAGGTCAGCGGGGACGCGACCAGGCTGGAGAGACAGAACGAGGCAGAGCCGCGAGAAGCTCCAGCAGTGCCCTAAAGTCGCACTCCACCCGGCCGCACTGACTCACTGACCGCCTGGCCTGGGGCTTCCGCGGTGCCCCCCTGCCGATTCCACAGCCCGGAGCACAGATCCTCAGCTCCTGTTCCAGGACAGCGTGGCGCCCACCACCTAACTGCTCCAAAGTTGGATGGAGTACAGTTTTCCAAAGTGACACGAGAAATTGGCCGTATTTTTTTAATAAAAGGTGCAGTATGTGAGTTTTTTTTTTTGAATACCTTTGTTTGTTTACCATATTTGGTAAAGTTTTCTTCACATTGCAACAGATATCAACAAATATAAGCTCTAGGGGAAAATCCAGTTTCTGACTGCCCCAGGCTCTGAAATCAGCCACTCTAAATTTCACCGCACATGAATCTTAACAATCACTCAGGACAGCTCTCTGCAAGGAGGCCTGCCTACCTGCCTGTCAATCATGTTGCGTGTTCACAGCGCTGTCAGTACCCTGGCTAGACAGTTAAGAGAAAAGCAGAGATACTGCAGAGATAGTGCCATAGCTAGTTGCCTCAAAAACAAACCAAGTAAGGCAGAGAAAAATCTGTCAAAATGACCAGTTCCATCTTTGACTACAATGGCGTACACTGATAAAAAGCCAAGAAAAGAAAGACTGTCAAAGAAAAAACTGTGACCAAAATGGGACTGAATCGAGCGTGACACGGGTCGCGTGAACAATGGTTCAGTTTTAGCGATGGCAAGAGCTCAGGGACTTGACCAGCTTCAGAAGTGACACTGACCTTGCAGTATTTCTGCGGGTCAGGTAATTATCTTACTTGTTCTATTTCCGTTGGAATTTGTTATCGCCCTGACCAGTGTAGCCGACGTAGCTAGAAAATGTTAGTTAGTCAGCTGATGCATTCAGCCCACTATTTACATTACAGCTATGGTGAACGTTGTGTTATCCTGTAGCTTGTCTGTAGCACACTCCAGTTCCAGATGCAACTGTAACTTATTCAGGATCTCATACAAATAAAAATGCTGGTGTCTGCATTTATCACTGTCATTAGCCCATAGCTGTAACCATGTTCACAGTTTACGTTCATTATGATGCCATTGTTTGTTTTATTTTCTACTTGTGAATGAGACATGATGCGCTGCACTCTCCCTACTTTACTTTCCAACACTCTTGTCCTCTCTCCAGCACTCAGACGTCAGGCAGCTTCGGAGGGGAACTCTCGCTCTCTTCTCCAAACTTACATACTGCACCATTGAGCTGTTAGAAGCCAGAACCCCGTTTTAATATAGTGAACCAGGCTCACAACTATTCTTCCAGTGGTGATGTCTCAGTGGGTCTCAGACTTCTAGCAAGGGAAAAATCTGATTTTAAGACACAAATCACATTGGCGCCCCTTGAAATGAACTCTTCGGCAGCTCAGTGATGTCATTTCCTGAAGAAAGTGACATCACTCCTCCAGACTTTCTTTAGTCAGCAAGAGTGGGTTTATCCAAGGCCAGCCTTACATGTGATGTGGGAGGTGGACCTGTTAGTCACAAACAGATGCCGTCTTCATTTCATCCCTCTCTGTTCATCTCTTTTTTCACGTTTCTACATTCACTGAACATCTCCTTTTATACCAGAGACTGTCAGAAAGCTCTGGAGAAGGAAAATATTCCCATGATTCATCCTTATTTAGTAGATTCTAAATGGCAGTGTTTTGACTAATCTGACAAACACAAGCAGGTACAAACGGGCGTAGAGAACAGAGAGAAAAAGACTGCCTGTCAGGGCGCAAAGGATAAGGCTGGGGATTAATCATCCTGACGCGCGCCCACTGAACGCGCCTCTAGGATGATAAACACAAAAACAGTGGGCAACCCTAAAGCGCGGCTGGCGTGCGGGAGTGGCTCAGCGGCCCCGTCCGCTTCATCCACGCTCCAGGCTCGCTCGGCACCCCTGGGCTGGGGGCCCGGTCGGCCGGCCGAGAGGACACCCCCCCCCGTCAGGTAAAACGAGGCCCTGGCAGAGCACCAGCCCGCACCATTCCTCCGACGTGAGATGGTCACCTCAGTGCCGCGTCATGTGACAGCCTCGGAAGCCTTGGGGTAAAGTCTGCATCGGGGCCCGTGTGGAGACGCCCCGCCTACAGTGCACGCTATGGACTGAACTAGTGCACCGCTGTGCGTCTGAACTATGCGCCATCTCCCCCTCACAATCGCCCCGAGAACCCAGCCGTTCGCTCGGTGGCAGAATCGAGCAAAGGGAGACGATTAATTCCGACCCACATTTACTTCCGACCAACGCGTGAGATTAACATTCCTGTGCCATAAGAGCACCGACACTGTTTCAGCGCGTATAAGTGAATTCCCCCGCGGCTACGTCGCCTCTGAATGAGATATTAGCCGCTTACGCATTTTTGCACTTAAAGTCCTGTTAACCTTGTGTCATCGCCTACTGGGAAAAACGGGCCACCACACTTCACATGAAACTGACTAGCACTAAGTGCATTTTTGAAAAAAAAAAAGATAAAACGCCCTTTTCAAGCGCTATACTTCTGAAGTTTCATTTGCAAATAATAACCGTGGTGTCATGGGACGTCACCTCCAGCCCCATTCGCTCCACAGCGCCTACGGTATAAATGCTAAACTAAATGCAAAACTAACCTTCGGATAGGAAGGAACTGGGCCTTTTGGTATGGCAGGAAAACATCAAGGCAGAATGTTTGTCCTGCCATATTCTCTTATTGGTCTAGGATTCGTGGACCACAGCAGTGTCCTCCTTCGTCGTCATTGGTGGGGAGTCAAGGTGAGTTTCCCCACCCCCTCTTCACCATAAAGCCCTTTGAGATCCCGAGATGAAAGGAACTACATAAACGCAATCCATTATTATAATTATAATCGCCACAGCAAGGTGTCCTTATACATAAAGTACAGTAACAGCCGAGGAGATGAAGAGAGAGAGGATTCGGCCGATGCATATATGCAGGAAAGTGACGTGAGACGTGAGATGTAAGGGGCGGACGGGGCATCTATAAGTGGGTCTTGGCTCGCTCCGTCCCAGCCTTGGACGGGAGCCGGCGAGTGCCCGCGCGGCGCGGGCCTTAGCATTAAGCATTACGCGTGTAATAGCACGGTGCCAAAATTAAACCGATCGTTACCCGAGCCATTAGGCCTCAGAACAAACATCCAGCGGCTCCGGGAGCGGAGGACCAAGGGCGGCGAGCAGGCATCGATGATTAATGCCTCCGCCGCGACCACAACTTTCTCGGAGAAGCAAGGCGCGTAAATCAACCCATCGCACGAGCGGCACTGAGAAACCGGGTCTATAATTTACTCCCTTAGCCACAACAGAACAATAATTACACCGTATAATCAACCAGGAATAGCATCACAATTAACATATTTAAGTGAAGTAGACTCTAACAATGAAATTATTAAGTATACTGATAGCGTGCCCCTGGATTTCTCACCCTCAGAGTAATTAATTTCTCCTACGCCTTCATGTCTGTAACACGGCTAAATAAATAAAAAACTGTCACATGGTTAAATTAAAAAAATATCACTGTCGTCAGAGCATAAGCGAGTACGTGTCAGTTTTCACTCTGGATATTCTAATGTGGCAATCTGTCACCGCACCAACTTTATGGAGTGTGTATGTCTATTCTCTACTTGCTAACGCAAAGACTTGCCAAGGTTCACTTCCTTTTCACAACAGCCTGTTTTCCAACACGAATACATGTCAAACTAAAAGCTGTTCACGTTCATAAGTTGGTCGTACGAGATGTCAGCTATTACACTTGAGGAAGGGACCTGCTTTTAATTTTGGCATTTTGTTTTAAAAAAGCGTAAAAGAACAACAACCGGAGAGTCTAGAAAGTAGGCGAGCTGCTCTTCTGATGGCAGCGAATCACGCCACGTTGAAAAACGGGAGGGAAGAGAAAAGTGAAGGGAGCGAGCGAAAATCAATAGCGGAAGAGAAGGTGTCTTCCCCGGGACGGCAGGGGGGCTTGGCGCACGGGTCAGGGGCTACAAATCAGCGCTGAGGCCCGTCTCCAGCCCCGGCCAAAGCGGGCTGCCCACAGTCAATTCAATCAAATCAGTCGCTCGCCCCCCGGGGGACTCAACACGGGGGCACTTCAGGCCTTCCATCTTGATTGTGTCCATCTGTACACGGCCCGCCGTCGGAGTCGCGCTGCTGAAAACATCAGAGGAAGGGCCCCGCTGGGCGCGACTCAACAAACGTGTCCACGGGGTTCCCTTCACGCTAACTTCCTGTCAGATGGCTAACCGTTTGATCAAAACAAACGCCAAGGCTCAATCAACACTTGTCCTCAACAGCTTCGTCGTACTGTTCCACTGTGTTATTCGGCTTTTGTTTTTTTTGTTTTTTTTTTACAACAGTTTGGAAAATTAAGAGATCTCCAAGATGAACTCCCAAAATGGTGTTAAATTCACAAACAACCGTTTAGGCTAAGTCAAAAAAAAAGTGCAAGAAGAAGTCAAAACCGATGAACTTGCATTGCCAAGATGTTTTCTCTAAAATTACATGCTTGGTTATAATTAGCAGCACCATTCACCCATGTATTGATCCTACAACGCAATGCAATACAATGCAACCCTAAGGCAATGCACTGAAGGACGTCATGTGATGCATCTCGGCAATTTTCAGAGATTAATTTCACTGCGATCACAGCCAAAGCCTCTCAACTCTCCTCCGTTGTGATTATACTTGTTTTTATTTACATCTCTGGCAGTTCTACCTTTTAAGTGAGCTTTCCTCTTAGATTTAAATCACGTTTCATTGCTGTTAGTCGTTTCATTTGAATTTGAATAGACTTACGAACATTGAAGAGGACAGGAAAATTATTCATAAAACACACGCGCGGAGAGGAGAAATATTTCATTTGGAAGTGATTGCGGAATGAGCTGGTATGATTCTCGGAAGTCTCTATCCAACTCTCCTGCCCCCCCCCCCCCCCCCAGCCTTCCCTCTTCCCATCACTCTCTCTCAAAGCATTGTTCCCCATGGGAGACATGATATTCCAGCCCTGCTATGAAAGGGAATAAAAGCCCCTGCTATTTGTGGTGATTGTGAAAGCCATGATGAAGTCGAGTGGAGGTGTGAACAATTAAGACGTCTTTGTCTGGGGGTTCTCACCATGCATGTTTTTTTTTTTAAATCTCCATTGTGTTTGTGCATTTTAATTGAATTCTAAGAGGGCGACTCTTCTCTTCGCGATGGGAGGACAATGGGATGCTGGCACGCTGCCTGCAGAGATTCACCTGCATTGTGGGTATTTGGGGGGGGGGGGTTGGGGGTGCGGTGGAGATGGGGTGGGGGCGGTCTCAGAGGGGGTCCGACAAATGGAACAGCTGGGGAACTCAACCACAGAAATAGCAACAGTGTAAAACATACTGTAGCACTGCTGCTATTTTGAGTCAGTTTAATATTCATAACGGGAAGTAAAATAATGTCACGCGGAGTACGATCCACACCTCTGTGATTACCTTTCTCAGAGTCAGAGACAAAAGACGGGGAAACAATAGCGGGGATGTGTTCACAGACTGAAGGACCTTAAAGCAAGAACTGTTTTTTATAGAAACACTCCCATTGCATAAATATACGAAAGCGTTTCAGCACTCTTTCCACACTCGAAGCTGAAAATTATATCGTTTCTCAGTAAAAGCTCACGTTGTTAAACTCCAGTCAACGAGCTTTCAGAGAGAGCCAACTCTCACGGCAAAAGCTCTTGTCTGAGGCAAAGAGTCCATTTCCTGCCATGGCGTTTGACGGACTGTCGAACCTGTCAGAGGAATTATGTTTCCACCTGTGACATCTCACAGAGGGAGGCAGGAAGCGGTCACCTGGGCTTCCTCGTCACGCCAAACTTTTCCAGAGCAAGAAAAAGAAGAAGCACAGGATGCTTAAACCAGACCCCCCCCCCCCGCTCCGCGCTCAAACACTGCGAGGCTGACAGAAAGCACATCTCCCAGGCCTCTGTCAGTCCGGCTCCACACCGAACACGACGCGCTTTTAATGAGGAGGACCTGCGAGCGCAGCGCACAGTGCCCCCGGTGGCCGAGCGGGGTAACCGCCGCGGCGAAGAAGAACGGCGTTTCAGGCATTCGGGCCGTGTTCAAAGAGAAGGTGATTACCGCTTCAAAGATGGCGAGATGCCGAACAGATCAAAGGGGAGCGCAGGAGCCTTACGCGTGTCTTCGGCCGTCCTTCATTCAGGGGGTCCTCAGTGCCGTGAGTGCTCCTCGGAGAAGATGAAAATATTGTCGCATACTGATTTATTTCCCTGAGAAAAGGCAATTCGCTAATAAGGACTGCGGAAGTGCTGCTTCACGCAGAAAAGCTTCACACAGCAGGGTGCACGCTGACATGGGCTCTCTGCCCACACACAGCGAGAGTCACACACAGGCACATAAAAACTCAAGTGTGCACATGTACATACAATTGTGTGCAGACATGCACTCATAACCATACCCATAGTTCCTGTACAACCTCACTTGCTCACTCTCTCACTCACTGACTGACTCACCAGACTTAACAGTCAACTATCCTGAATGCACACACACACACAGGCATGCATGTGCGCTCTCTCTCTCACACACACACACAGTAACACTTAGCCTAAATAATACAGATTTATGGCGCTGCGCTCTTTTGAGAGCTTCGAGTGGAGACGTGTGTGCCAGGTAGAGAGGGGGGCCCGCCGCTCGGTGGATGAGCGCTCCAACGCACAGAAGTGTTCGCTCAGCGCTCACTCTCCCTCTCCTGGACCGACTGCCATCCCGGCACCAGCCCGTCCCACACGCTATCCGCATCCAATGAGCTGGCACCCCGCACACAGCACCTCGCACCTCACACGCTCACGCCTCACGCGCCCACGTAAACGAGCTGAAGCGTGGGGCCGCACCGGCTCCTGAGAATCGCAGCCCTTCACACTAAGGCGCGCCGCCATATGCGACCGATTTGCCGTCCATAAATATATACGGCCTGACGCGCTTAACGCGCTGACACTGTCCCCGGAGAGGGAAACGCGGCACGAAACGAAAGTGGCCCACATGCAGGCGAAACAGAGCGAGATCTGTTTGACAAGCCGGACTGCGCTAATTGTGTTAGCGCTTCGCGCGCAGGTGCGTTTCAGCTCTGTCCGCACTCGCTGAATCTGTTCTGCGGTGGGAGAAGCAGGTCGAACAGCGCTAACGCCGCGCCGCACGGCGGCGAGCTCACGCAGCTCCTGCCGTGAGCTCTGCAGACGCTGCGGCGACAGACCCGGTTCCGACCATGTCACGGGGGGCCTAAGGCACGTGCGCTCTCTTCATCGGAGGACGGCAGCTGGAGGTGAACGGGAGGACAGTGCAGCGCCGAGCTAATCAATGTGAGTGGCAAAGATCGGGGAGAGGTGACGGGATGACGTCCTCGGCAGATGTCGCGGGCTGCAGAAATTGGCAGAGAGTCGAGCCGGGGCCCACGTGGGACACTGAGTCGGCCGAGCCTCCTCCGATCTATCTGCGACCTTCTGCGAGCCCTGAAGTCTCCTGCAGGCCCAGTTTCCAGGCCTTTCCTGGTCTTCCCTGCTAATGCGATCGCCAGGGAACTCCCGGTGCTGTTAGTGGCATTTTCCTCCGTCTGAAACCAAACCAAAGCGCTTCAAGATCAGGAGAAACATATGGCTGCAAACTGACTGAACTGGGGTACAGCTTAAGGCTACGTTCAAACCGCAGGACTGCTCAGTTCCAATTGTTTTGCCAACATTCCAATCTTTTTGACCATCTGTTTACATCTACTTTGAAAAGGGACCCGTATCCGGTACCTGTGTTAACGGTGTACGCTTGAAACAACCCGCATACATACACAAGGGTTTGGTTACCGATACAAAAGTAAATAACCACACCGCCAGGGACATATCGCCATCTGTAATGGACGCAAAACAAGACAGAAATAATAATTCAAGATATTGCTAACCTATATGCTTTCGAAGCATCTTAGTTCCACAATGAACATCCCCTGTACGTGGCCTGTGCTGACTCTACACCCCACGTGCTAAAACAGCATGTAACCTCAGTATTCCTCCACTGTCCTGAGCCTTCGTCCTCCATTCAATTTCTTTAAACATTTAATGTTAACAGCGGAGAGCGGTTGTGCATGTAATTCTGTAATACATTATTGAAATGCAAAAAAAAAAGTATGAGAACATCACATTTTGCAGGACGCGTAACTAGCAATGACCGATACATTCCGATCCATGCGTTTATACGACAGTCACGTTTGCAGATATCGAATTCCTGTTGGATATATTTCCACATATGAATCTGGCTCAAAATTGATCTGAAAATATCCTATCCCATGTGCTTTTTTTTCCTCCTATTTACACATTCAAAATACACATCTGATCTGCGCCACATGTAAGCAAAAAACTCAAAATTGGGTAACGTTTACCAGGTGGGTGTAAACGTAGCCTTGGAGACATCGCCTCTCAGTTTCAACTTCGGCGGAAGGACAAGAGCGAGCGAAAAAAACGAGATGAGGAAAACGTGGCGTCCCCTCCTTCTGCGGGTTTCTCGGCGCTCGGTAGTCGCGGCGGCGGCTGCGGCGGCGGCGAAGCGGCGTTTAGCGCGGTTCAGACGGCGAGCGGCCCATGCCGGGCGCGGGAGAGGGCATGCTGGGAGTAAATGTAAATTTCCGGCTCTGAGAAGCCGTCGCAGGCGCTGCACGTCGCGCTGCCTGGAAATGCTCTCCTACATTCCCCATCACGTTAAGCGCAGAGAGGTCTCGGTGCAAAAAAAAAAGGGGCTATTTTTGTAAGAGAAACGGGGTGCCATGGCAACTAATCTAAAGGTAAATAACAAGCATCCATCATGGAAGACACTTAGGAATTGAAACAGTACAAAGTTTGAAAAAAGAAAAGAGGTTACTATTGAACAATACCCACAAAAGAGAAAATGCCAGCACATCACGACTGACCTTAATTTTGAGTTTTAAAACTTTTTACTTTACATATTGTAAGTGTACGCAGCTATTAAAGATCATTCCCCATAAACTGGTCTTTGAATATTTCAGTGAATTCCCCTCCTAACCTGACCTCACAGAGCAAAGCCAGTCTTTATTCTTTCTAATCTCTCAACATGGTTTGTGAAAATATTTTGAAAAATTTGTCCAGGCGACTTAAGTTAGGTATTACAACAGTAGATTGTTTGGATAACCCAAAGCCTGCTTCGGAGCTTCAAAAGCTCTTGTTCACTGTTGCTTCAACAGGGAAGGGCTGAAGGTCAAAAAACGTGTGTCAAAGGTCAAGAACAATGCCATCCATTCTCCAAAATGAGAACAAGCCTAGGGCCTGACTGCATTTCGCTATCTGCAGCTGATCTATTTGGGGGGGAAAACCTAACAAAAGCAATCCAAGTCTACGTCAGCCACTTCTACAGCACTAGCACACAAGCTGGATGGCAGTGTACCAGCCTCGCACCAGAAACTAGGTCGCCTTATTAATGCACCTCATGCAAGCAGCGGTATTGCCTACAAAAAAGCCATTTATCTCACGTTAGCCGCGCTAATGTGCTAATGTGGGGGATAGCTCCCTCGATATGGGAGCGTGCAGGATGTGAGCCAAAAAAAAAAAAAAAAAAAAACCGTGTTACAAGGTTTCAGCAGAAAAATATGCTGTGCAATTATAAGCATATTATGTACCGTGGGTAAGCTACTGTATAAGCCTTCTGGGGAGGGAAAAAAAACATAATGTGGCACTAGAGGTAATTTTCTGCTGTGCATATTAAATTATTTTAGTTTGAGTTTTCAGAACCCGAAGTACAGAGAAAAACACGATGAACTTAAATTTCACTGATCCAGATTTAGAGAGAGAGAGAGAGAGAGAGAGTGAGGAGTGAGTGTGGGTGTATGTGTGTGTGTCTATCTTTGTATTGCTGTCTGTATGTGAGTGTGTATGTATGCAGAAGCGAGTGTGTATGTGTGTTTCTCTGTGGTTGTACAGTATGTGCGGGATTTTTGTTAGAAGCTGCTGAAATATGAATAATTCAGAATAACCTGGGGCTCTTCTTCACAGTGTACTCACGCTCTGCTGCGTGTGTGTGTGTGTGTGTGTGTGTGTGTATCTGTGCGTGTCCATGTTAACGTGTGAGAGAGTGTTGATACACTTTGCATCTCTAATCAGCAGCGACAAACTTCTGATATAACACGAACAAAGTGTAACTCATTCATAATGAATGTAGCAAAGGTGTTCTCTTAAGGTGAAAAAATATACTGTGGATCTGTTGATCTTTTTTTAAACATACAATAATACATTGATCGCACCTTTTCATTTTTACACAAACTGCTTCAACTGCTCCTGCGATCTACAGTACCAAGAGGAAGATGCTAAGTTGGGGAGCAACAGTGTTGCAGCTCTGTCCAATAGCACTCCATGTCAGGTTTTGTTATGACCTTGCCTGACCAATCCAGGAAAAGGAAAACAGAACCTGAGTGCTGTCTCTGGGACTAAAAATAGAACACGGGGAAGATTCTGGGACCCTTCAACTCCTGCCATGCTACAAGGCCAGAGATGACAGCTTCAGTCCTTCCATCAATAAAGGTGCTGTGAGCAGACAAGGCATACAGCCTTTGCAGGGCTGACAGTGGCCAGGTCCACTCCTAATATGGCACTCTGCAAGTGCAGCTAGGGACAGGGACGCTAAAAGGAACCCAACACTGCCCAAAAAGCAGGGTGATGTACCACAGGCGGAGGCGGGGCTTAATGCGCCCTCAGCCCTGCTCAGTCTTGTGTGGTGGGACTCCAGGGAGCCTCCGTCAATGGGCCCAGTGCACTGTTAGCACTTCACCGCTCTCTGTATGAAACATTCCCCTCTTCCGCTCGTTCCTACGGGCCGAGAGAGCCTAACCAAAGTGCACTCTGGGGATTGCGGTCCTCTGCCTCGTTCATTTGCCCCTGGGAATAATATGCATTATTAAAAGCAGAAGGGAATGGCAAGGAGCACGCTGCCGCATGTAAAGGCAAGCCGTTAAATGTCGGGGCGAACCCTGCAAAGGGAATAATAGCTTTGTGCCGTCCTTCAAGCTTGTGGACAGGCGTCACGCCAAAATGGCATCTTAAAAGTATGCAGCGCATCGTTAATAATTAACAAGAATCAACAAGAACATCACAATGGTCACAGAATCTGCTATAAAAGATATGTCCCTGTGTGAGCGGTATGACAATGCGACATTCGCATTGAAAAGGCACTCAATGCATTTATTTGACAAGAAAAACACTGGCCTGACATTGTAAGTTACAACAGATGCTTGATCTGTAACAGATTTTTCTGTTTGCAACACAAACAAACTGTCCCGTCCGTTGGCAGATAGACGGTCGGCATTTGACCTAGCGAGCTAGCGCCGCACCACACATCACTGTTGCGTGAGCGCCCTTTCAAAACTGCAGCTGGGTGTCAGGCTTTTTTTTTAGCCGAGGGCAGCGCACTCCCTTCCCAGATTCTTCTTGCGAGGGTGCTGACCTTCGCGAAACCGTCAGCGTGTTTCTCGACAGGCAACTCATCAGAGGTGGTCAGGGGCGGGCGGGCGGCGTCCATACCGGGCTGAGCGCCCACACAGTGAACTCCCTTAAATGCGCTTCATCGTTCGGATTCCTCCGGTAACTGGAGCGCGGTGCTCGGGTGAGGGAGTGTGAAGTCTTACGCCAGACAAAGGCACGGATACCCATCCCCGTGGAGAAAGGCCCAAACGCAGGTGTTCCATCACATGATCGTTTAAATAACACCTGAAAGCACCTCCGCGGGGCTGAACGGGGGCCGCTACACGGCAAAAACACAGAGAGATGGAGAGAGGAAGAGAAAGAGGGAGAGGGAGAGAGAGAGCAAGCACTCACACTGCCTCAGCAGAAAACAGCCAGACACTTTTTAATTCCACTTCAGCATGAAGATGAAAAGAAGCCTCCCTCACCACTCGTTTTGTGCCGGTATGTCTTTGGCCCAGGAGGGAGGAGCCTCTGCCGGGAAGACCATGTCGTCGTGGGAGCTGGAAGATGATTGGTCGGACAGACGCGCAGGGAGAACAGGTGGCCTGTCATCCTCGATAATGACGGTGTCATCTTGGGGCATGTTCACAGTGGGGGACAGCTGGTGGTTACCTGCGTGGAGACGGACACAAGTCAAGGACAACTGTCATCTGTCCTGTATACACATGTACATGCATAAACACACACACAGAGACACAGAAGGAGCAAATACAGAGGAGAGTATGAATGCAAATAAAATCTTTATTTCCGATTATATGGAGAGATTTGGAAGAGTAAGGACCATCATTCAGTTTTATTATAATTCCAATAGCCATCATACACCTTGAGCTTTGAGCAGTGATTGAAAAAGTGAGACCGTGAATACAAGAGGCTAAAACGTGACTGCTCCACAGGGAAGTGGGGCTTATGCTCCGTGATAGGCTAAGAGCTCGGCCATTCAAATGGACCTCAGAGCACAGCAGGGCTGCTCGACCTTCCTTAAGGTTTTCATTTCAACCCAAACGCAGCATACCCGATTCTGCTAATTAGCAGCTCAACGAGATCTCTAGCTGTTAAACGAGGGGTGCTTTGTTAGGGTTTGAGTGAAAACCTACAAGATCGCCATGAACAGGGTCAGACAGCCCTGGAGCAGTGTCACTGCTATTCCACATTGAGAGAAGCCAGTTGAGGCGGTTTGGACATCACTCGGGGGACATATACTGAGCACGTCCAGCTGAGGGGAGACCTGGGGCAGACCCCGGACACGCTGGAGGGACCACATCTCCCAGCTGGCCTGGCAACGCCTAGGAATACTATCTGGGGATGCCTTGGTGGCCCGGAATGCCCTGTTGCCACCACAACCCTGACTTGGGCGAATGGATGGATAGAAAGATTATACACCTGAAGTTCACATTACACCGTAAACCTTTCATCAAATGTGCACAACATTCTTCCTTGAAAAAAATAATCATAATTAGGCAATGAGTCAGAAATTTGTCTGAGATACTCACTAATAAAGTGCGACTGGGAACATTTCTTGTGGAAACAAGAAAATTAGCACCAACAAATAAATGACACCTAACATCATAAAACACTTTCAATGTGATACTGCTAGATAAAAAAGAACTTTCTCAATTCAGAGCCAAATGCAGTGCTTTCTAACAGCAAATGTAGACTGAGCACTCGTGTAAACATGGGTAATCACAGTCTATACAAACCCCAATAAAGCAAATAAATCTCCTTACTGAAGACATTCTGAAATTGTAACAGTATATCGTTCTCATGAAGGCGTTCCCTTCTGAAGCTATAAGAGCACATTGAATGCGTGCAAAGTGCAAACTGATGATTTGTGCACAGAATATAGCTTCACATATTTTATTGTCACCTCCAGAGCTGTGTAAGCATTTTCAGACTCTTAAGAAATATGAGGCCTCCCAATCTCTCAGTCCATCATCTGAACAAGGCTGCTGAAGCATCTAATTGTCATTTCATTTTGGGAGTCAACCTGATGCCATCAAACTGTTATGAACCCAGGGATTCAGAATTGAGAACAGCAAATAAAGAACTATTAATTCACACCAGGACACTTTTATACACACACACACACACACACACATATTCTGTCGTCTCCCAATGCCCTCTCTTCACTCTCTCTCTCTGTCTATTTCTCTCTCTAACACACACATGCACACACAAACTACAAACAATACAAGAACAAATAGAACACATGCTTGCAATTAGCATAGAATCGCCAGCTGAACTAAAATAAAGGACTTGACTTCCTGTGCACGCTGCTAAATGTGAAGTTGTTGCAATTGCTGAAGTGCATTTCTGCATATCAAGCAGATTAATAGTAAGTTTATTTAACTGGTACCAGATGAACAACTGTTTACCCTGGCCAGCTCCCAGCAAGAATCTAATATGGACGCTGTTTCATTTTGCCACATCCAATTCTTTTTTTTTTTTAATGTATGGAATCGTCATGAATTTAAACTCCTGCCATTATTTGCTGTCGACTTCTTGCTGAGAATGTCTGTGAATGAGCTGTTGTCTACAGCAGATCTATTTATGAAACCTAGTGGCCTTGCATAACGGGAGATAACGGCCGTTTCTCTTATCAATCTGTTGGGACAGCAAAGCAGGGAAAGAGACACTCAAGCAGATGAGAAGCACCGTGTCAGCAGAGCGGCCTCGTTTCCACACTGTTCTGTACTTCACAGCACCTATATACTTTAGCTACACTGCAGATATATTTACACCCAAAGGCTAGCAACAGCTTCATCATTGGACCTTAGGGTAGTTGTTAGGCAGGTTTACCTCAAATGTTCCAGTTAAAAAAAACAGATAAAGACGGCTCTGGGAACTGTAATTCATACCCCCGATAAGGGCTTCTTTCTGCCAGATGAACAGAACCTCCCCCCCCCCCCCGTATGTCTGTGATTGAGAGGATGCGCGGTCGTTTGGCGGCTGAGCCAAACGTCACGAGCCCAGCCTCGGCACCGTCGTCTCCACTCTGCGACGCCCACGCCCACCCCCACACCCACACCCAGCGAGGCGGCCCAGTCGCGCGGTCAAAGAAATGAGTCCCATTCCTCACCCCGCAGCCCCGGCACGGCACAGCTAATTCAATCATGTTCGCAATTTGGGCCGAGGAGTCAGGGCCGTGTTCGCGGGGACGGGAAGTCTGTTAGACTTAACGCCGACTAATCAAATTCAGCCCGGAATTAATGCCACGGTGATTAACGCCTTACAGTGCTGGTCGTTCTTTTTTATTTTTTTATTTATTTATTTTTTTACACATTTTGCATTCGAAACAAAATTTAAAATAAAAAAAAAGCAATCATGGATACTTTCTGTCCCTTTAATGCAACAAGAGGAAGAGCGCTTTAGGGTAAGGGGAGAAAAGGTGCACTTATGAGCAGATGCACATTCTCCTTCCACAAATTTGATTAAATCCTCATAAGAACGTGAACTGAATGACCGTGTGGTTTTTATGATGAGGCGCCGTATATTATTGTGCTCAACATTAGAAAAGATAATTATAGCCGAAAAAAAATCTGATTTGTCCTCGTTAAGACCATCTGTAGCCATTAGCAACCACTAGATATTGAAAACAATAAGAGTTTATGGCCCATCACAACAGTGAACAGATACACAGCAACTCTTAAAACTCCTGCTTTGCCACGTTATTTGCTTCTGTTTCCTTCTTTGAAAATGAACACACATAGCACATCAAAAAAGATCTTCACTTGACATCTGACCAACGCTTGAAGAATGACATCTCAACAATATGCTGAACAACCTCAGTAGTTTTGGGTTAAAAACCAAAAGAATAAACCAATAAGGTGTTTTTTTCACCTATAGAAAACAGCAAAGGCTGAATAGATTATGGAAGCAAAAAGTAATAAGCACTAAATAAGTATGCTAATACGTTAAAAAATGTTTAAATACAGCAAAACTGGCAGCCCTGAGCATGGAAACAAGAGGCTTATCTTGCGTTGGACAACCACCTGCTATCACTACATTTTCACAAAGACATGCAGGCTGTATCTAATGTCAGTGGGGGGGGAAATATATCGGTTCCATCTTTCCAATAAATTCCACTGGTCTGAGAGTCTTTGAACTCCGATTACTTTCCTGCCAAAAAAGATTCTTTTTTTTCTTCCCCATGGCAATGCAAGCTGGATTTTAATCATTTGCATATCTAATCTTTGACTGCAGGATTGCTTTTTCATGCAATTCCTCAATTGGATCATTTCACTGAATTGTGAGTCTCTGCAGAAGAGCCCTTATTTCATGTGAAACATGTTATCGGTCCCTTTTTCCTGGTGTTGGACTTTTACGGCGGATCAACTCTAAAAAAATAACAAGTCATACAAAATTATACATTTTAAACGAGTTCTTTCATGTCCTGATTAATTATCTGACAATGAAGTCTGCTTAACATATAGACTTCACTTACTCCAGTTTCATAATCGCATTGCCATAACATTGCATCACCAGACCGAAGATGTAGCCCACAGCTACACAAGTGTTGCATTAAGATCAGAGAACCCTTGTGGACTTAAATGTTGATACAGTATGTCCTAATTTAACAAAACTTTAATGTACAAATCAAATATATTTCCAAGGCATTACTGTAACTTGACCATTTAATAACTTTCATATGTGGTAAATGTGGGTATATGCAACCTTCATAAACTCATATGTATGCGGTGCTTTTATTGTGTGATAAAGATTAATATGTGGAAACATTTCTGTGCATGCACCTAGACAGAGTGTGTATGTGTGTATGTGTGTGCGTGTGTGATTTCATTACTGAATGTGAAAACTGGGACGTTCGACTCAGGGAAATCGTTTAAACCATGACACAAAAATGCAAAAACTTGCCAGTTGTGTTAAAATGCTTTAATCCTTCTTCTGGAACTTTCTCGCTTCGTAGAGAGAACAAAAATTCCCCTCATTTGATAACCAAGGCACAGACGTACGCAATGCATTTCTCTGCGGCTGTTTCATTAAGTTTTTTTCCCCTCGCCATGAAAAATGTCATGTCCATTATAAAGGATACTCCATCTTAAAGTTTAAAATTGTGAGGAGTAACTGTACATGACCTATTTGGGGAAAATGGGACATAATTATTGTTTTTTCTTTTGAAACACGTGCATGTTTTCCCTCTTCTTCTAGCTAAAAAAAATCCTTTGAAGGGGTTGACACAAGCGCTGACTGCTGGAGATGAGAAGCGTTTAATAGCGCTGGGCGCGCTGTGGTAAATGGCAAGCGGACAGGTAACGGTGGCGATTCAGAGCTTTTTAAAGGTGAGAACAATTAGGAGGAAAACGCAGCGCTGGCATTCCGCGTCTCCGATGCGGGCCACGCAGAATTAGCATGGGAGGGAAACTGTGTTTACCCACCTGCTGTAGGGATTGTGCAAATCGATGAATGCGAAGACCACAAAGAAAAATACTAAGAAGAATATGATGAAGAAGAAGAAGAATGAGGAGGTGCAATACAAGACTGAGAAGGGAAATGAGGGGGGAAGAAGAAGAAGAAGGAGGAGGAGGAGGAGGAGGAGGAGGGAAATGAGGGACGATGAGAAGAATGAGAAGAAGGTGGTCGCTGTTTGATTCGTGGAGCATGGGGGAGATAGGGGAAAGGAGGGGGAGGATTAAATTGGGAGAGGGTGCGCTTCCTGTGAAGGGACAGGGATGGAATGCGGCGGGCTTCTGGCGGCTCTGGGGTCAGACGCACCGTTACTGCACCGCACCGCACCACTCCGCACCTGCAGACGGGCTCTGACTGACGCGACAGGAAGCAGCCCCGGCGCATCAAAGGAGCGCTCGCGCCACAGGAGGGCCTCGCGGCTGACAAATCCTTTCGACGCCTCCCCGCGCCGCTCGTCCGTATCCATTACACGGCCGGTCGCCGGACCGGCGTCAGACGGCGACAAGGAAACAAGCTACGCCAGAAAGGGACGTAATTGTTTATCACGGCGGGTTATCGCTCTTATTGGCATCAGCGCAGCAGTTAATAACACACAATGGAGTATGGATCCCTCCAGAGGTGGGGGGGGGGGAGGGGAATCTGATCTGCGATGCTGTCAGAGCCATGTTCGCCCTGCTTCCTGATGGCTTTTAAGTGACTGCGCCCTGACGTCAACATGATTTTGATGGGACTCTCGTGATGTCAGGCTTAGTTTGACAGGGCACCATTTAAAACGAGATAATACTGACCTCTCTGGGTCAGCCGACGCTTAGTGTGTGCGTACAGTAAACGAAAGAAAAGCACAATCTGGCAAGGCTAACACGGCCAGCACAATGTTCTAAAAAGCCATGTGCAATACAGAAAGCCAGCTAAACGCAGCACGCTCTTATTTTGGAAATCGTGCAAAACATACTGTAATATCTTAATAAAAAAGAGTCATTCGTTCATCTCGAGGGAATTAGAATGAGGTCAGATTGGGATAAATTCCCATAATTTATTTCCCTGTGATGCCTAATGCTTCCCAGATGCGGGTCCTTCAAAGGAGCTGTTCGTGTTAGCCGTCTGTGCTGTTGCCTCATTTGTTGCTTTACTGACAGCAGAGCTTAGCTCCATGTTCTGCACGTCTTCCAAGAGCTCTGCCTCAGATTCAGTAAAATGCAGAAAGCAACGTTAAAGGCTCATGCAATTCAATCAAACCTAAAACCCAGCCGCATGCTCGTAAGAACCGACAATCCATGAACGCGGAAAAGGTGTGGCCTGAAAAATGGATTTATCAAGGAGGAAGTCAGCCGTCAAACCCAACCCCATTCCCAGTTTTACAATCAATAATACATTAATAAATAAATGATAACTTAATGAAGCTACTCAAGAAAGTATTGTGGCATGTAGAAAATATTATTGTGAGGGAAACAAATACTGATAAGGAAAATGTGAAAAGCTATTTCATACCATCAAAATGTACTTTATTGTTTCAAAAAATACATTTTGGTGGATAATTTGGTTTTTGTCTTAAAAATGTGCATTTCCATTATTTTATTTCTTTTTTTTAATGAATGAATTGATCGACATCTCGCTAATGCTATGCAATAGAGTTGTATCTGCAACCACTTGACCAATTAGATGCAAAAAAATGGCGGCAATCACTTTGTGAAAATGAATTTTCATTGGCTAAAGCCTCTGACTGCATCATCCATACCTTAAGGCGGCATAAGTACTGTGATATATATGCAGCAGATGAGTCAGGGGAGGCTTGTTTCGGGTTGATTGAACTGCACATGCCCTGAAAGAGACTAAGTGCATTTGATTGATTCCCGCAGCCCTTTATGTCCTCCTTAAACAAATAAGTCCCGCAGAGGAGCAGCCCCCGCGCTGTGCATTCACCTGAGCCTCAGACCGTGTCTTTCTGTCACAGCCCGGTACTTCAAATGTATTTGAACTTTTTAAAAAATGTTTTGGTTGAGGGACTCACTGAAAGTCCTTGCTTTGACCTCCTCACAGAAGCAGGCGCACTTTAATGGCTTCTGAAAGCGGAGGGAGGATGTGATGCGGGGCGGTGACAGGCAGACAGGATGAAGCAGGGCGGGTGCAGCGGCAGCGCTTCTGAGGTGGAGAGAGCCCAGAGGTGCACTCATCAGCTCAGTTCCCCCCCCCCCCCCCAGCCATCCAGAGCCATCCCCGCAGCCATCGAGAGACACTTCACTGTACCGAGAAACAGATGGATCCATGCCCAGAGTGGACTAATCCTCTCTCGGCTGTAAGGAGAAGGAGGGCAGGGACACGCACATCACAGGGATTCATTTCTCTGAGGCTAAAGGTGCCCCCCCACCATCCTCGCCCCCCACCATCCTCAAACCCCCCCCCACCCCTCCGTGCACACACACGTTTCAGCCCAATTTCTCGGGGAATGGGAGGGTAAAAGGTCACACCATTTTCCCGTTGTTTCCTTTTTCTAAAGCCGCCTTATCCCAAAAACCTCCTCCTTTCAGGATTATCGATCAGGCCGGTGAGAAGCGTGCGGAGGAGAAAGGAGAACGGCGCTTTTTTTGCGCGCGGCTCGGCTCGCAGCGGGCGGCCTCCGAGAGCGCGAGCCGCTGATGGCTGATATTACCCAGAGCCCAGAGCCTCTTCTGACGGCCGCCGCCATTAGAGCCACGCCCCCCCGATCAATCCCGTCTCTTTGATTGATTGGACAATTTTCGTCGCCGTATCTGTTTTCAATCGCAGAATGAATGCTCTGTTGTTTTAAAAACAAAGCACTCGGGGGTAAAAAAATTAGTCCAACATGTCACACGAATTACGCGTTCTTTTGGAAATAAAGAAACAGTGGGCAAGATTCAAGGGCGTTTTTTTCTTTTTTTGGCTCCTAGAGTTGGGCACTGTTACAAAGGCCATGGACGCAGCTGAGAGGCACTGCAAATATTAAGAAAGTTTAAGATGCCAAGCAGGGCAAAAGTCAACTGAAAACACCCCTGCTTTAAGCAATGAATGGCCGGGATGGCCACTGTTGAGATCCTTTCCAAAGGCCATTGATCTGTCCACTATAACCAATTCTCCTTTATTTGTTGCTTTTAAAGAAGCAGACTATTTTTGCGGTACACAGAGCTGGAGGGGATGCTGGGCTGCAGTCGGAGAGCAAATCGCTGTGGAGTAAAACCATTCAAGACTGCTGACCCCACCAAGCCAAGCCCTGTCAGCTCCTAGGGTCGTTTGTTAAAGGCTTTGAAGGGGGGGTGTTAAGGCAGCTCTATAAAGGTCCGCACAGCAAACAACAGCGCAGTCCAGCATTCCCTCTGACATTATATATCTACCTAAAGGTTGCCCATCGGAGGGGTTAGCCAATTTAAATCAGGCTAAATTGTCTTGGTGATATCTACGTCTGCAGTATTTAGCCTTTAAATGTCATGCGGTCATCGTGTCATTTAAACGCGCCGTGACCTTTTCACGTGGGTTCAAGTGAAAAAACGTGCTAACGTGCTTCCGCGCCGGCGCCGGGCTACAGCGCCGGGGAGGAACACGACAGTAAAGCCGAAGGAGGAAGCGAGGAGCTCTCGGCGTCCGCGCCGACGCCCGCTCTTCTCCTCCACCGCGTCGCCGGCACGGACAGGCACGCCGCGCGAAAGCTCGCTTTCCGGCTCCTGCAGACAGCAGCCGAAAGAAAAAGCCAAAATGTGCGTCCGCTCGATGGTCTTATCGACGGAGCAGAATGCATTTACTCAGGAGCGCTGCCTGATCAATTTCTCGATTTATGGAGAAGCAAAAAGCTTGTTACATAAATCTCGCCTCAACCACATCGTAATGTTTCCTTGGCTTGGAGACAGTTCTCTTACTCGAGGTGTGCACCAATACAGGGCATGGGCGGGCACATATCCAGTTGCACTACAGCATGTTTGATCAGGATAACATCATTCATCATTAATTCTCACTTATCACTACAAGAAAAATTATATGCACTTCATTCCTGGGGTTAATTCAAGGATATGAAACAAACTAAAGAATTACAGGTATCGTCACCAGCTCCAGTGACCGCAGATTCTAAAACAAACATTTTACTTGCAGATGTTGTTAAATGAGCCTCTATACAAAACCAAAGCACTCTACTGTATTTCTAATGAACCATTCAGAATAACAAAATCACCACAAGCTTTATATTGGGTTATCACCAACGAAAACAGGTAAAACAAAATATACGAGTGTGTGTGCGCGCGTGTGTGTGTGTGTGGTCTTCCAGTAAGATGTATTCCTTTCATATGTCACTGATCCTATTACTATCGCAAAATGATTTCTGCTGCTGAAGAATCATTGCTATTCTTGCTAAATTGCATCCATTATTACTTGTTCAGCTGAAATTCCCTTTGTACTTCTGCTTTCTCCAAACCTCCAGTTGACCCAACTGCTATTGTGCTGAATTTTGTCAACTCATTATAGCTTGTTAACTGGTTTAAAAAAATAAAAAAAAATCTAATGATAAACAAACCCCAAAGAGACCCATTACAGTCACGGATTACATGACGATCACCTAACTGATAAATGAGACATACTGTAACACGTTACTAATGATGAAAGACTGTTTTAGAGAAAGAGGGAGAGGAAGAAAACCCGTGCCGAACAATAAACTAAACTGTCATATGTTGAAACACCTAAGACAGTTCATTGAGCTGAACATGATGTAGATCATGGGTTCATCGGTTTATCGAATCTTATCTTTCATCTTCCACCTGCTGCAGGAGACAGCCACACAGTTCTGTGAATGCGGGCTCCCGCTCATTGAAGGTTCCAGCTGTGTGTACACCGGTGTGAGAACACCCCCCCCCCCCTTCCCCCCTGCCCCCCCGTCCCCAAGTGTTTCCTATGCATCGTCTTCAGACTCGAGGGAAACACTCTCCAAATACTTGAATCTCCAGCAAAAGGCATAAGGGTTTCCAGCATTTATGGACATGATAAACAGCGTGACATGGCCGGCGATGAAAAGTGCCCAGCTCAGCGGGTAATAGAGGGGGTCAAACAGCGAGGAGCTGGCCTGTGTCACAGTCAATCACACCGCCGGCCCAGAAGCCTGGGCTGAGCACGCCGGCTCTCAGCACCACTGCATGGGAACATCGCCTGTTAAAGGCTTTTATATTAAACGCATAAAAGCAAAGCCGCCCCCCCCCCCCCAAAAAAATGGTCCAAAATGGGGGTAACTGCACAGCGGAGGCCAGCCCACGGGGCCTCAATTTCAGGCACTGCGTGACATCCATCTGCTGGCTTGGCTATTCAATTAAGAGAAGTAGGATGCCCAGTCATGTGAGCTACTAATGACCACAGGTTTCTCCCCCAACCTCAACTCCCCCCGACCCCTCGCCTGTCCGCCTATTCGCAGAGTTCACGCGTAACGCTCAAGGGCGAAAACAAGCGCCCGCCGTCGCCTGCGATTAACGCCTCCGTCCGCCCAGTTTAACCGCGGCCGAAGCGCGTTAGCGCACGCGGCCGGCTAATCCGTAGCCTGAAATTATTTACAGAGAGAGAGAGAGAGACGGGTGTGGAATTGCTCCTGTCTGTCTGTAGGCCCGACCCCGCCCCCTTAATGATGACTGCCTTTTCCGTGTGACAGCCTTCCAGCGCCCCGGTGATCGATACGCTAGAGCAGCGCTCCAGTCGATCAATGTGATCGCGCCATCCAGCCATGTTAATGGCCTCTCCCCTCCAAGCTCTTTGTGCATCTCCCTGCAGTGCCACGGCTGATTGATTCCCACTCATTTGATTTAATAGGCGGGAGATTTAATAGGCGGGAGATTTAATAGGCGGGAGATTTAATAGGCGGTAGCTTTAATAGGTGGTAGATTTAATAGGTAGCGTAAAAGAAGTATAATAGTTGCTGCGCGGGGGGGAAGACGATGAAGGAAAGTGTACAGTTGACACCTCCAGACCGTGCCAGAGATCACAGCGTGTTTAAATAAACTCGATGTCACACCTTAAAAACTCCGGCATGACTTACGGGCATCGCAAGCCAAACTCGTCAGCCATCTGTTCCTCGCTAAACGCAATCACATGAAACGGAATGAAGATGTTTCCCTCGCTAAAGATGAGATTTGCTTGCATACAATTTGCTCACATGTACCGAGCTTAGCCAGTGGTATTTTTAGAATAAAGGAGTAAACTGTAGTTCCATTGATCTTGGTGAATTAGTCCCTGTGCATGACTTAGGTTAGTTCATCAGTTAAGTCTTCTCTTCAGCAGCCTCTACGTAATAAGGAATGGACAGAAATTAAGAGACTGGTGATTGTCCAGTGATTATGCAATAAAAATGCAATTATTGTTTCTGTACTGTGGCTCTTTAAAAACCATTCAGCTCGAGTAAGGTGTGTCTGCTGGCTCTCAGACACCGAACCCCAGCCTCAGACACACCCCGACAAAAATCTCAGCGCATTCACCTCCGATCCCTTCTTCTAGCACTGCGATAACAAAACGGCAAACAGCACCGGGCATCTGCTTTAATGAAGTGGACCTGCGCAAGGCTCCACTGTAAACACGGGAGGCAGGCAGGATGTCACGGTGCGTGATTTAGCATCGCGATGCTACGTGGTTAACCCTCCTCCTCGGCCTCTCAGTCACTCTCCCATCCCCGATGTGACATCCACCCAGAGGGCTGGCCGGAGCACACTGCTGGGTTAGCACGCCAAACTGGGCCTCACGGCACAGGTTTAACCAGCTGTCTCCTTCCATTAGCATTACGGCAGACAGACGAAGAAACGTTTGTACGCATCACTAAAAGGGCCCGGCACTGAAGATGCCGGTTTTCCGCGCAAAGCACATTCAAATGCAACCCACAGTTTGTTTTGTTCTTTTTTTGAAGGTCTAGGTGTAAAAATGACCTTGGTATGAAAATGATTTGTTTGTCGGAAAAAAGATTTTTTCATGCTTCATTGGTAACAGAAACAAAACAAAACAAAGTCCCAGTACTACCGTGGCTTTAGCAGCAGTGAAAGTCAGTTCACACTAATCTTTGTCGCTGGAGCTTTAAAAATGTCCTCTTTTTTCTTTGCTGATTAGCATTCATGCACGTAAGGTAAAGAGGCGAAAGAGCAGGGCTGTTCGCAAATGAACTCAGCTCTTTAACAGAAAACTGAAGATTTAAACCACGTCTCACGGCTGCCTGCAAAAACAACAGCCCCCACAGTCCTCGGCATTAACATTCAATCATTCCCAAACATTCAAATGTCAAAATAAGAAATATATTTTTAAAACTTTCTCAGACGTTTTTGTTTTTTAACGGCTGAGTTCTACTGGGAGAAAGGACAGGTCCTGGGGGAGCTGCATGTGTTCAAGTTTAGGAATTCCATTACAATCTTCCAGAAGCTGTTTATGATCACAGCGGTAGTTTCTGAAAGACTGTCGGTGTCTGTCAAGGAGAAGTAGATTGTGGCAAATGACTGTGGAAAAAAGAAGGGAAGAGGAAAAAAAAAGAGCAGAGATCATTGATCTGGGGCCTTAATTACCCATCAGACGCCTGACACCCTCTCTGATCTCAGTCTGGGGGAGCGCAGAGTGCTGATGGAGCCCCGGTGTGGGGGGGGGGCAGTGAGGATGCTTAGGGGTGGGGGTGGGGGCGGGGGGTAGGTAGTGTGGCTGGGGAGGAGGTGAGGGGAATCCAAGCTCACATACCGCTGTTTGGTTTAACACACTCAGGCACACCAACGGCGACTGCCACAATGGGGGGTGTGTGTGGGGGGGGGGTCAATGGTGGAAAGGACGAACAGGCACCTGGGATTGATCTGTCGATTTCAATTTAAATCCGGCTGTGAAGCTGAATTCTAAGAGCAGGAGGAAGAAGAGGAATTCGGGGAGGGGTACAGGGAGCGACCAAAATGAATTTGAGGGTAACCCTGGGTTACGGGAACAGGGCCGGCTCGCGCTTTACGCTTACCCATCATCCTTCCGCGCGGCGTCAGGTGGTCGTCCGACCCCTCAAAGCCAGGGTACAGGGACTGGGAGATTCTGCGCTCGTGGTCCTCCAGCAAGGGGTTGAGGGGAACCTCGGGCCCAGTGGGAGTCACAGGGGTGTCCAGCTGAAATGTAGAAAGAGCAAAGAGGGGCTTCTCAAGAACTGAGCAAGCAAATGTACTCCACTCAAGACCATGAGGTCATCACTTTTTACCCACTCCCCTGCTCCCCCTTCCCCTCCGCAGACTACACCAATCAGAGGTGAGCAATTGAAGAGCTGACAAACTTTTCATGAGAGTTTGTCCAGAAAATTTGATTCTGATTGAGCCAGAACACCATCCACTGACTATTCACGCCCGCTGCCCTCTCAAATAGCCACAGCCAGTTTCTCCTCTCTTTCGATGCCTTCTGCACAACATGCAATCTACCAAAAAACAAAACCAAAAACAGGGAACCAATCACACGCACTATAGGAAGCGCGGAGACCTCAGGTTTTTAAGGGAAGCATTTAAGGGAAGCATCCCTTTCTGTGCTTTCTCCACCTGCTTTTGTTTGGTCAGTGGCTAACCGCTAACCCTGGCAGTGCTCCAGAAGGACAGTATCTTCAATTCCAGTCGCTGGATTTTGGCACAGGAACGGGGCGCAGGAACACTCGCTCTCCTGCTGCTGCTTCACAATCTGTGCCACTCTGCTGGCTCACATGCAGGAGGACGCGCCGGGTTTGGCGTGGCGGGACATTGGTAATTAGCCGTGAACAGCATCGGAACAGGGGATAATCCTTTATCTGCTCCCGGTGGAAACGACGAGGGTGCGCATTGCACTAGCCCAGTCGCGCTCGGTGTTAGATAAGGGGCCATAGATTACCGATGACGGCGAAGATGGCTGGTTCCTAACGGCCCAACTCGGTAAACAGGGCCGGAGAAATTCCCTGCGGGTCGATGTATCGTATTCACAATTATTGGAAAAAACAGGCCACTTGTTGCTCCTGACACTTTCGCACAAACATCGCTGATGGGAAATACAATTGCTTTTAAACTTTGAAGAAAGAAACCCATTTCTATACACAAAGTGCTATGTCCCCGAAGGCAAACCTGCACAGCTTGCGTGCGGTTCAGAGGACCACCACTTTCTCCACAAACTTTTCTCACAAACTTGGGAAATGCCTGGGTTTTCAGACTCCGGTCTGAGGACCGTGCGCATGCACACGTGTGATTGGACGGCGAGGCCCCAACTCCTCGGGTCGTTCCGCGAGCCTTACCCTCGCAGGATCTCTGCCCCCTCCAGGAAGCCCGGAGAACTTTAATTAAGCGGCTCTCCGCTGGGTCCCGGCTCAGAGGAAGGCCCCCGCCCGCGCGGCGTCTCGGAAACGGTACGCTCGCGTCTCACGACGCCGCCCCCCTGACTGACGGCCGCAAGAACCCGAAAGCAAAACAAAGCCCGCGGGGAGAAAACCCGACGGCCCCCTCAGAACCCAGAGGAGAGGCGGGACCGATGTCTGGGGAGGTCACGCGGCCCAGGCCCCGGTGTCAGATGGAACCCATTGTCTGTTTAATATAAATGAGATGTTTAATGAAGCCGGGAGCGGAGGACTTATCTAAGTCAGGCTCGATAAGAGCGGAGGAGGACTGGCGCGCCACAGGGTCAACGCAATTACAATGGCAGCCGCGGCCCACGCTCAGGCCCTCATAATAGACCCGTGCCCACAATGAATTGAGCTCAATGCGGTTTAAATTGTAAAATGAGGATTTGTTTTATTAGCTTTTTTTTTTTTCTCTCGTTCTAATCTTCTGGGAGCCGGGGGAGAAGACGGAGAAGCGGTGACTCTGGCGTGGAAGGGGAACAAAGGGAAGGGAGGATGAGAGCCGGCGGCGGCGGCGGCGGAAAAGCTTTAGAACCGCAGAGCCACGGGAAACACGAGTCTTAACAGGGCTGGAATTTATGGGTGCTCTGATCAGGGAGGGAGAGAGGGAGAGAGAAGAGAGAGAGTGAGAGTGATATATATATATATATATATACATATGCATGTGCATATACACACTACATGCCCAAAAGTATGTGGACATCGAACATCAAACATCACATACATAATTATGGCCATTAATATGGAGTTTGTCTACCCTTTGCTCTCACCCTCTCTCTCTCTCTCTCTCTCTATATATATATATATATATATATATATATATATATGGGGGGGAATATAGAGATAGAGAGAGAGAGAATGTTTCATCCCAGTCCCGGTCATAATGGAAACTAATCTAGTCATTTTCCAGACGGCGGAGTCCTGTGAGCGTTTCTCTGCATGCGCCCGGGGCCTTAGCCGAGGGGATGGGGGGATTGCACTCCTCCTCCTGACGCAGCATTAGCCCGTCTGTCTATCAGCCCCGCTCCGGCCGCAGGGAAGGCGGGGAGCCGTCCCTCCGCAAGATTTCCATCCGCCGGATCCCTAAGCCTCTCTCCAAATCATATTTGGAAGCCAACCTGATGGCGGCCGCGGTAATCCGGCAAACCCCCTCGGTAATGCCGTGATTACGTTCCTTAAGCTGGACGCGTGGGCGTCCGCTCCCTGGCCCCCCGTCCGCTCCGTCTGACACACCCCCGCGTCTCGTGCCCGCAAGGCTCATCACCACACCCGGATCCCCCCTCCTGCCTCCCCAATCAAAACGAGAGGCGTCCCTAAGGAAAGCTGAGAGACGCCCTCTGACTCCCTCTCACAGTACGCAAGTCAGGTCACCAACTGACAAAGTACGGAGCTTGTAATGAGATTTCTACATATTTTTTTTTTAATTAAACGCGCGCTAATTTAAATAAAAGGAATTAAGTGCGCTTGCTTTATCGCAACTGTGGGCAGTGAAGTAACTCGCTGAGGGAAAACTAAATATTTTCCCCACCGTACTGCATTTTGGTACAGGGCTGTAGTGTCTTTGTTCAAAAGAGGTCTCAGAAAGGATTCTTTATCGCACGCCGCTCCATAATAATCTCGCGGACGTTATCGAAGCGGCTTGTCGTCATATTTCGACGTATTCAACAAACGCGCTGTCCCCCAGCGCGATGATCTAATTGAGATCGCAATCGCTCGTCGAGGAAAAGGTCACTTCAAATGTCCATTTCGTCTGAGTGCAGCTGACTGTGGCCAATAAGGACACGCCCGCGCCTCTGCTGGGCTCCTCAAATTCGATACCAATACGAGCATAACTACTGAAATTGATAACTGATTGATAGCGGATTGATAACTCTCTCCAGGCCTAATAAATCAGCCCTGCTTCAGACTGGCCGTGTTTGACATGGGTGAGTCACGCGGCTTGTTTCTTTTGTACGATGCAACGGGAATGCCTCCAGACTGAATCCCCACAAGTGACCGGAGTTATCATGGACGGAGTGTAGCACAGTGGGTAAGGAACAGGGCTTGTAACCGAGAGGTTGCAGGTTCGATTCCCGGGTAAGGACACTGCCGTTTTACCCTTGAGCAAGGTACTTAACCGGAATTGCTTCAGTATATATCCAGCTGTATAAATGGATACAATGTAAAATGCTATGTAAAAGTTGTGTAAGTCGCTCTGGATAAGAGCGTCTGCTAAATGCCTGTAATCTAATGTAATGTAATGACTGAGCCTCCATTAAGTTTAAGGCACACAAATGCGCTTGTACTGAGCACGTCAACCGTCCGACCTCTCCTGAGGAGAATTTCAGAAGTCCACGCTCTCCGAGTTAACTTCAAACTGCCACTGAGCTTGTCAAAATTCTTATTCCGTTACACCTCGCTCCAGTGCCTCTAAATGTAAAGTCAGGCAGTTATATCTGCAGTAGTAATGGGCTTCCTTCTCCATTTATTTCATGATGACCACATTCAATTGAGCATGTGAACATGTGCGTGCGTGTGTACGTGTGTGTGTGAATGAACATGCGTGGGAAACGTGTGTTAGAGAGTGACTCAGCTTTTGATCCCACCCAGCAGACATCAGTAATGCTCTCACATTTTAATTACATCATTAAACGATCACAGCGCTCTGAACTTCACTGTTCTTAAGCAATAAATGCAGCATGTCCAAGTCTTTAGAGGAGCACACTGATCTGCAAGAAAGTATGTCTCATTATTATGACACTCTATACTCTATATGAACACCATACGATGTTCTGTCTGGCAAATTAAAATGAAAAACATCTGTACAGAACACATGGCAGTACACAGTGTTTTGCATTGACAGACAGCTCTACGGACTGTGGTTAGGGTTTAAAGAACACTGAGGTTACCTCAGCGGTTAACGTAAAATTCTCACAATTACACCAACGCCTCCAAAATCCTTTTTTACGGATTTCGAAGGAGCTACCGCAAAATATATTTTTTTAACAGCGATGTAATCTTCCATAATGTCAACTTCCTCTGCAGACGCGGCTTTAGGACGCCGCACTTCCTTCCCGACACGGCGACACGCCAGATTCGGAGCGGTCCGTCGCCATGGCGACGACACGCTCCGCTCACCTGACGCGCAGCGGCGCCAGCCAGCCGGCAGCTGCCTGCACCTGCGCATCTTTTTTTCATGAGGGTCCATAACCCCTCCGTGGCTTTAAAGGCTGTCAGAGGTGCCGTTTCCCCCCCCCCCCCCACCCATGCCCCTGTGCATCCAGCCCCCAAAAACGCCTTTGCGCGGTCGGTGGAGGGAAAGAGTCTGTGTGTGAAATTGCCGTGAGGCACGCTTAAAAATGAGCTGAGTGGCGCACTAAAGTTTTACACATCTTAATTCAGATTCGTTAAAAGAGACATAACAGGAAAGGATTCGGTCGACGGGGGCTTCACCTTACGAATGCGCATGTGAAATATGCAAAACCGGTTCACACACAAAGAAAGCGCTGATCTGGTTTCCACCCTGCGAGATTAACAGAGTTAATATGCAGTAGAGAAATGTTTCTAAAGGGAAAAAAACGGGGAAAAGATAAGAGAAAAATGATTTAATTAAACCAAACGGGTTCGATCCGGTAAGCAGAGCGGACCGTTTCCGCAAACCCGGTGAGCTTTTGTTCGAGGAGCGGCTCAGGTTTGCCGTCACGAACGCCACGCCGCTCAGGTTCTGAAAACAATGGCCGCCGTTTCGGAGCTGAGGTACGAGCGCTCCCCTGGCACACCCTCCAGGGTTCTGCATCCCCAAGGGAGCAGCGCACGGTGCTGGAGTGACAGTCTTTCCCGCCCACTCCCTCAAACACACACAAACACACACACCCGCGATTCATTTTACAACGCAGTGACAAGCTGTAGCACAACCAATAGCTGGGAAGCAGCACTAAAACCAGATATCCCTTCATGGTTCCAGGAACAATAACAGGCCTCCCTGAGTTCTTAGAACTGACGAGAGTTTTTGATTTAGAGAAAGGAATAAAAAAAGGGAATAAAGACTCTTGTTTTTCAACATAAGTGGAATTAGCATTGATGAAAGTGTGCGTATGTGTGTGTGTGCACACGTGCGTCTATGCATGTGTCTTGTCTATGCACGTGTGTACACGTCTGTGTTTTTGCATGTGTGTGTGTGTCTGTGTGTTTCCACAGTACGTGCGTGTGTGTGTGTATGTGTGTGAGTCTCTTCAGTACGTGTGTGTGTGTGTGTGTGTGTGTGTGTGTGAGTGTGTGTGTCTCTTCAGTACGTGTGTGTGTGTGTGTGTGTGTGTGAGCATGAATCTGCCTCTCCCTCCTGTACTCAAGACAAGCCCCTTGGGTGGGAGCAGCAGTAATATTATGCTGCTTTTTTCGATTAACTCCTCTTAAAACTCCTATTTGATGTTTTCCACTTCAATTTAGAAGCCCTTCACAAGTGTTGTTGTCATGTTTGTGCCAATCAATGAGTCCAGTGAGCAGCCCGCACGGCACTTCTCTGTGTGCAATTTCCCACTAAATTATGCCACAAGCAGTGGAAAATGACTTTCATGCGCCTTTCTGTCACAAGTAATAAATATTCTTTCACAAATTGTAATTTCAGGTTAACAATATATGCATTATTTCTAGCAGGGAGGTAATCAGCTTAGATGTATTTGTAAGAACTAAGCATAATTGGCCATGTTTAACAAGCTACATTCATTTATCTACAGCCAAAAGCGTACATGGCCCACAATTACATTTTATTAAAGGTATTTCATGACAGGAGGGATCCTTTTGTTTTCAGTAACTCAAACCGTTGTTTGTAAGAATTTCCAGAAAAGAATAATACAATGCGTTCGATAAACGCAGATATTCCTAGGTATTTTACTTTAAGATTAAAGGGGGTGATAAGCCAACTTTAACAACAACAAAATAATTGCTCCTGTTTATTTGAGCCAATCGTATTTCACTGTCTGGCACTTGTGTTGTTTATTGATAATTTCTACACAGTCATTGGTAGGTAGCATCGCAAGATTTACAGAGAATTATGAACGACATACATTTATTGTGTCATTATTTTGAGTTGGCATATTATGGCAAAAACTGTTATTTCTATGAGAACTTGAGTTAATTAGTGTAAAATGCTAATTTTGAAATGTCTTGCGTTCCAAAGACGCAACATTCCATAGGTTAGATTGAGCAGTAATAATAGACATAAGACATTAGAAATACCACAGGTTCCTAATAAAACTAAGAAAACCTACTGCCATAAAAGAAAACCACCATAAAACCACATAGATATGTAGTGGCTGACAACGAGTCTGGAATGCCTCTCACATATATGCAGTTGATATACCCGGATTATAACGTTTTGCAAGAGGCAAGAAGTTGTTAAATTCGATGTCACATCAGAAGGGTGATAAAATTGGAAAGCGCATTAAGAATAATGCGTTGGAAATTAACATTGCAAAGAGTCTGCAGTGAGCCATAATACCTAAATTTAATTGAATTGAAATGACTTGAGCATTTTGATTGCTTGAGCATATAGGAAAATGTATTTACTAAACAAGGGTAATGAGAAAAAAAGCCAAAGCTCCTCCATATTGATTATAATACTTTCGGCCAGAGAGCTATTACAATGACCAATTTCATTTCTCTCTGACTTTCTCAGGCAAAGTCTCATTTTAAATTCTGGTGGAGAGAGCTTGAGTCTCCGACAATCAAACAGGAAAAAATATAACAGTGAATAAAGTATCAATTTATCCAAATTGCAGGGTTTTAAAGATAGGGGGATAAAAAAATAAAACACTGTCATTTAATATACATTTCCTTTTCAATCTTTTTCCCCCTCCTCTTTTCCCTCAGAATACCCAGTGGTATTTCTGAGTCCGTCTCTTGTCCCCAGGTGACAATATGGGAGATTACATGCTCTCCAGTCGGCATGGCTATATAGGAAGTGATTGTAGACTACTTGATTGTAGATTGTGGGTAACGTCAATGCACAGTGTACTAGTGCGTTTTCCTCATTTTCCAAAAGGAGGCCTTCCCCCCCAGCAAGGCTGTGCACACCCATCCAATTGTTCCCTTGTTATGGAAATCCACACCAAAGACCACATCCTGGCCAGCCAGTTAACCTTCTCAGAAATAGCCCCAAATTCAGAGGGGTGCAATTATAAGGGGCTGCAAATAACCGGCAAGACTGCAGGGGGGTCGTCCTTCACAATGGAAGTGTCTGTCAGGAACGGTGCCTCTCGTCAAGCCGGCTCTGCGTGCGCAAATTGTGTGCGGGGGCGAGGGGGGTCGTCAGGCCTCGGAGCGTAAATCCAGCGTCTATTCTGGAAGAGTCGGCCATGACACGACAGGAGCTCCATGCACCAGCTGCCTCCCTGATTGGATCAGCCGAACAACTTGACTGACTCACACTCCCCCCCTCTTAAGCTCAGTCACAAGAGACCTCCTCCTGTGCCCTTTTCAGCATCACACCCCGGCAGACAGACAGACAGGCAGACAGGCAGGCAGGCAGGCAGGCAGGCAGGCAGACAGAGTCAGACAGACAGACAGACAGACAGACAGACAGGCAGGCAGGCAGGCAGGCAGGCAGGCAGACAAACAGACAGGCAGACAGACAGGCAGACAGACAGACAGACAGACAGACAGACAGACAGACAGACAGACAGACAGACAGGCAGGCAGGCAGACACACAGGCAGACAGGCAGGCAGGCAGGCAGACAGACAGACAGACAGACAGACAGACAGACAGGCAGACAGAGACAGACAGACAGACAGATAGACAGACAGACAGACAGGCAGACAGGCAGACAGGCAGACAGACAGAGACAGACAGACAGACAGGCAGACAGGCAGGCAGACAGACAGGCAGGCAGACAGACAGAGACAGACAGACAGGCAGGCAGGCAGGCAGGCAGAGACAGACAGACAGACAGATAGACAGGCAGGTGAAAAGGATGCAATGCTAATGGGAGACTACAGAGCGGAGCAGAGGGGGGGATTCCATATTCACAAAGCTTCCCTCAGCGGGGTGGTTAATGCATGCGGTTTCGTTTCCCGTTTTTTTCCCTTTTCCGAGACATTGATGGATTTTATTCATTTCAACGTTGCCCTCCGCCATTCCACATTTGCTTTCGCGCCGCCATGAAAACCCCGGTTCGTGACATGTGTGCGCGGTGACTCACAAGCTCACAGCTGTTGTCGCCGTGAGGGGGGAAAGGAGGAGAGAAAAAATGAGGGGGAGAAAGAAAAAAGGAAAGCACTTATTGTAAAATTCGGTTTTGCGGGGACGCGACAAGAAGTGGGAGAAAAACGGAAGGGGGCCCAGCGGGGGGCCTTTCTGCTCGGCTCCTGTGTCTCGGGGCTACGGCTCCCCCCCCCCCCCCCCCACCGGGAAGAGCGCTCTTAGTCACCGCTAACCCTCCCCACGAGGGCCGAGACCGAGAGACTGGGGTCGACCCCGCGTCCGGCAGCGCTGGGGGCAGCTGGTGACCTTACCCGCGGAAGCCGGGGGGGGGGCCTCGAATCAGGGATGCGGCGCGGTATGGGGCGCCTGTCCGCACCGCGCTGTGTTTAATCAAACCTGACCCGAGAAATCAGCGCAGCGCACGACTCCGCCTTCCACAGACGGGGCGAGGCCCTCACTGCCAGCTCAACACCGCTGCGCAGCACCCTGTCTCCACTTCAAACCAGAATATTTTGCCGCTGACAAAAAAAAACAAGCGCATTTACATAGGCAGCCGGGTCCAATCTGTCTTATTTTCTTTTGGAAGCCTAGTTGCTTTCCGTGCACTTGAAAGACACTGGCATTTCTGCGTTTTGAAGAGACGTGTTGGATTTTTCATTTCTATGTTATGCATATGAGATGAAGCCCTAAGAAAAATAATACAAGGGCAAAATCTTGAGTGAGGAGGGATAGGAGACGGGGGGGAAAAAAAAGCAGGAGTTGATATTTCATACAAAACATCTTATCAGTATTCATCTGAACGGCAACCTCGCCAGCAGAATTACTTTCGATCCCCTCACCTCTGCTGCCGCCAGATAACGACTGCTCGCTTTAATTCACTTTTAACGTCAAACTTCTCAGCGTGCCCGGTGCTGCAGCCGCCACCGCCACCGTCGCCGTCGCCGCCATCGTCTGCCAATCCTTTCACATCGACTCCCCGGTATCTCACCGTTTCCACCGGCGACGGCGCGGCCAGCTGCCGCGACGCTGCGCGCGATCGTTTCAGATGAGCGACGAGCGGCGATTTGCATAACGGCCTGGGCCTCCCGGAGCTCCGGATCCGACGGGCTCGGCGGTTAAAAGCCGAACGCGGGGCAGCGCCGTGCCAGCGGCAATCAAAAGCAATAAGCCTCGGCGTAATGTTCGCGGCAGCTGAGGCGCGCGCGAGGACCGCCCCCCTCCGCCCACAAGGCCCTCTCAGTAACCACGGCTATCACACGAACCGCGCGACGCGCCGTAGCAACACCCCCAACCCCCGTAAAGAAAATAATTACTTTGTGCTTCCGAAGAGAAGCCAAGCAATTAGTCCCCCCGCATGATCATGTCTCTAATTAGTCAATACCGCATTCGATGATGTCCCATTACCTCATTTCGTTTCGGGAACCTCCTGGCAACTATCAGCTGGATCATTCCTCGCTTGTTGCCCTCGGTAGACATGGACTTGCGTAGCGTTTCCATGGCATCCTGGTTCGTCTTCTCCAGCAACGACTCCCCGTTCACCGCTATCAACTGGTCGTTGACTCTCAGTCTACCATCCTGTCAACATGCAAGCACAAGCAGCCGACATCAAGACATCAGCAATTCAAATTTTGCCTTCTGGCATGTTAAATTCACAGGTACACTCAGCAGAACAAAGGCACCAAAAAGGCACCAAAAATCAGCAGTAAATATATCACTATTTCATGAAAGACTGTTCAAACGGGTTGGGTATGAGACAAGCAGGCAACAGAGAGAAAAGAATTTTGACACAACTAATCAAAGGCTATATATTCCTACATGTACACATCGCACCACAGCAACTGGTCACTTTGTAGAGTGAGACGTATGTAGTGAAGGAGCATTTCCTTCTCTGCAGATCCCATGAAGCAAAAAAAAAAAGAAGACTACAAATGCATGGAGAAAACTGTCATCCGAGTTCAAGAAAGGACATATATTCCAGCATCACCTGAAAAGGAAATGCATTCTTTTTGTGGGGCCTGCAAAAGCAGGCATGTCAGTGTCAAAACCTAAGAATTAAAACATTTTTCTCGGGCTTGGGTCAGTGGGGCGGGGCTTGCCTTGTATGCCGCACCGCCATTGATGATGGACTTGACAAAGATGCCCAGGTCTTCGTGGCTGTCCTTGGACCTGTTGCCCTTGACGCTGACCCCCAGGCCCGCCGAGCCGGAGTCGTTCAGAGGGATCTCCAGGGTCAGAAACTCACGGGTTCCATCTGGCGTTAACACAAGGTCATCATCTTCTGATTTCTACAGACAGAGAGAGAGAGAGAGGGAGAGGAGAAAGAAAGGGATATGGAGATAAGGACTTGTTACAGTGCCCTTGCATGCGTGTAAGCTTGTGTTCACTAGCACACTTGCATTTCAAAAAGAAAATAAAGGAAAACAAAAAAAAGTTCTGAAAAGACCAGGTGGCAATTTTAGTTTCAAACTGTGCTGATGATGCTTGATGTCTAAACAATACCTTCTTCAGAGATGCGATCGCGAGAGGCATACAAAACCAGCTGTCTCAGCTATTTTTTTTCGATTCTCTTTTGTGTGAAATCGTTTGTACAGCGAGAAAAGGTTAAAGTGGGCTTTTGTTCTAGGTTGCACACACAAGCTCAGCGTGAAACCGGATTAAAACTACTGAATCAAACACGTGTCAAACTCCCTATTTATTCACGGTTTCCAATGTGTATGGGAACAGAATTTGAAAATGGCAGATATTAAATGTTAAACTTGCTTTCAGGAACGAGAGACGAGCAGCACAGGGACAGAATAGGTCAGCGACAGAACAAATGGAAATGATTTCTCACTGTGCAAGACAGGAACTGGAATGGTGTCAGAGGCAGAAGAGTAACAACAAACCACTTCCTCTCAAGCCCACCAATTACTGCTCTATAGAGAAATAGGGCATGCAATATGAGTGAAATTAATATAGGTTACATCTCTGTATATCCTGCTGTCTGAAATGTTACTTCCATCACCTTAATAACTAAAAATTCATAAAAATATGCCGCAGACAGGCATGGGAGATTGACGTGTCAGGGGGAAATGCTGATCTTATACACTACATTGCATAACGCCGTCCAGTGTCACAACATAACGAATGTGCGCGACACTGAGCGACTGACAGTCCTGCAGGTACTGTCCACTGGGATCAGGCAGTGAGAGACAGTTCATTCTTTTTTGGAAGACTACAGCGCTCCATTCTTTGCTACAGTGGCAACGCTACCTACAGTTTTATACTGAATGTCTGTATCAAGAATATTGGTGTTCATTTTATGCATAATCATTTTAACATGGTTTTAAGCAGCTTTCAAATAACCACTTTTTTTTCAACCAATAACAATGTACTTCAACTGTTTTTTTCTCCATTCTAAGTCAGGAAGAGGGTTGTGAGCATATCAAATGGAAAATGCCAAAGAGACAGGTCTACAAATCTATGCATTACAGCATTGAAAATGGCATCTGCTTTTCCAATAGGTTTTGTTCCATGAGAAACCTTTATGCATTTCCTTTCAGAAAAAAATGAATAAAGATGTGCCACAGGGTCATGTGACACAGAAGACCATGGTAACAGAGTTTTTTTTTTGAGAATCGCCATGGAGACTTCAATAGCTACAAACTCACAAACAAGCTCTGTAGCTCTGTATATTCAACAATCATATGTAAAAAAATGCTTACACCTTCTGACAGAAGAACAAAAGAAACACACACACACACACACACACAGACATGCACACATGCACACACAGGGTAAGAATACCAAGTACTTGGCTTTAATAGCTGCTGAATGAAAGGAAATGACAGAAATGGAAGAAATATTTGGGTGCACTGGCCCGTTAAGGTAAAAACTATTGAATCAGACTCTGCCCCTATGCCCACCCCTCTCAACGCACCATCAAGTCCCAATACATTTAACACATCAAGCTTTCTGTACATAAAGCCGTATAACAAAAATCACATCTCATGAGGTTTTCAGTTCCATTTGTGTACTGTACAGAATGACCAAAGCACATGAATAAGCATGATAAGCTTCAGCCAGGAAGAACGCTACATACAAAATAGGACAGTGGGACCACAAGACAGCAAAAGAATAGTCTTCATTTAGCTCAAATTAAAGTTAATGTCTCTTGCTCAGGAAAGAGGGAGTTGGGGGAAGGGATGTTCGTATTCATTGAATCCTAATAATCAGGTCAGGTCAACTTTTTGCCGAGCACCAAAGCACCGTCTGTTTTGATAGACATGTTGACATTTTCATTGTATTCACGGAAAAGGAGAAATGGGAAATGGGACTCCTGGGAATGGTGCTGAAAGGGTCATTATCAGATGTCTGCTTTGTCATTAATAAACACTTTCAAAGAAAAAAAAAAATCTACAATTGAGTTATGTCTCCGGGGAGGCTTTGTATATAAACTCTGCTTCTGTGATGTTTCTAAAACACAAGTTGTATCAGCCACTTCAAGATTGTTTTGTCTTGTCACTTGCAATAAAGCAAGGAGAAACAGCTTCTTTCAGAGCACCTTGGGTCATGAAATGGTCGGAAAGACACTTCATGTGCAAACATTTTCAGAACACAAGACATGCTCATGCAGCACCAGCCAATTACTAACTCGTCAACAGTTGGTAGACCTCAGCTCATCAATCACAGAGCTCTGAGGGGACAGAACAGCTTCAACACAAATGTGGGGGTCCGACTGGTTAGGGCAGTGCAAAGATGGAACATCGACCATAACATATACAGTAATCATAATTCACAACATATGGTGTACTTCTTTTACATGGAACCATAAAAAAACGAAATCCAAACCCTCAGAGGCACCTCCAATATTTAGACAAATATCGAGAATAAAATGTATGAATTAATGATTTTAAAATGGGAATAAATATCTGGGTGAGGCAGACAACACCGGTACCTCACCCCTGTGGTACATGGTTTCTGGTTCCTACCACCCCAGCAAGGTCTGTCGAAGACAACCTGTCAACCTTCATAAAAAGATTTGCAAGGTGACAGCCTATTAAGAAAGCTGAGTAATTAATTAATTGATCTTCAAGCTCTATGGCACACATTCATTCGCTCCAATTGTTCTTGTGGTGAAGTCGAATTAGATTCTCTGAACAAGACAAAGGGAGACCGAATCCAAGTGGGATACGGTGGAAAACCAGGAATAATTCAAGACAGAGCGCACGGGCGTGCTTGGTATTCCTGCCTTGATGCTTGTCTCTTGCAAACAGAGGAAGAAAAAACAAAAGAAGACAGAAGAAGAAAGAAAAAAAAAATCCCCTACCCCCAAAGATTTTCTGCACATCGACGCCTGAAACAATTAGCACTGTTTTCAACTTTCCCTCACTCACCCGAATTTAGTGACAGAAAGGTCATTTGAAATGAATTTAAAAGCTTAAAAGAAATCACTCAAGGATGTAATTGAGAAAAGGGCCTATGCATGATAAGTATTGTAAGAGAATTTCCGTACTGTTTCTTTCCGGGGAGAGCTGATAAACCCTGAATGTTAAACACCTCGGGCTAATGCAGATTTCAGCGCCCAGGTACACTTAAAGCTGAGGACGGCCAGCGAGCGGCCATTTACGTGAGATCTTACCACACCAGAACTCATCCCTGGCTCTGCCTGAAAAAAAACGAGCTCAGACACTGTACTGTACGTTTTACTTTAAAAAAGGCTATGCTGGTCAGATATACAGTAATGTTCTTATTTGGGCTTTATTTTGAATTAAATAAATCCAGTCAATACAAAATTCTGTTCATTTTCAGACCAACACATTTTTCACCATGCATCCTCATTATTTATGTATTTGGATGACTGGCTGAAGGGCAATGTCACAGGCACTGGGGTAGAGGTAAAGGGTAGTAAATGACATATCTGTGATAAAGCACCGAGCCCTACAAAGCAAACAGAGAATAGATAACTACGCAACGAGTGAGACACAATGTGTACAGAGCTAAAATTGATCAGAACGAAAATGTTTCCTCATCTAGTAGTTCTGCAGTTGCCTAACAAAGAACCACAGTGCTAACCATAATGGCCAGAAAATCGTACATCATGCTAGCATACACGCAGTGCCTGACAAAGAACCACGGTGCTACACGAGAACTCTTGAGTGCGGAGATGTGACAAGCAACAGTAATGCATGTAATTGCCCAATCACACAGGTTAACCAACAACTGGAAGATGTTTTGAGCCGTCTCTACAAGACGTTTTCTAGTCTGGAAGATGCTTGCTAGGCATGCTAGCTTCTGAAACAAAAGAGCTAATGAAGGAACCGGAGTATGAACCTCCTCTACTCGGCGCACGGGCAACGTCATGACACAGGCAGGCATCGGAGATGTGTGAGAGAAAAGAGGGTGGCAGCTTCAGGCCATTTCAAAGTTGTTAGCAGAATGCTATTGTCTTCCAGCATTGCCTCACGTCAGAAGCAGTTTAATTATGAGAGTTCATGGCTCTGAACTAAAATTGGCTCTTTGATTGCCGTGCGCCATCTCGAAGGCTGAGCGATGCCACGGCAACGATGACGATGATGATGATGATGGCACTCGTCTGCGCAAGTAAATAATGTGATGAGAATTTTAAAAGACGGGGCGGAAAAGCGCGTGTAGCACGGCTGTTTTAAATGTAAAACGCAGGGAAAACGAGCAGAAAATGAGAAAAAATATTCCCATTAGAATGCACTCAATCAATTGACAGTGCAGTCTAGTTATGGTCATCCAAATTAGACCAGTGTCCCTCCATCGCTCGGGGAGGGGGTTATAAAATAAACAGAGTAGAGGTGGATTAGTACAGTTTGGTGTGTGCCGAGAGGACAATATTAAGCTCATTTGCAAGAGTTTCTACGGCAAACAAGCGGGCCTCTGCAGCTCTCCCTGCATAAATAATGCGATCGGATCTTAATCACCCTATCAGCACCTGCCTGACAGGGGTGACATGCTTAAGCGTGGTGCAGAATAAACAATAGGTTCAATTACATGATTCAATTATAATTACACGGTTTGCCACATTGTTCGAGATACAACACGATCGAGGGGGGATTTTGTTTTTTCTTTTTTCACAGACTCAAAGAGAAAACTTACAGATTGCTCAAATTAATTAACAGATAATTAAGAGAAGCAGCGTGGTTAAAGAGAGGGAGACTATCTTTATCTTTGGGAGGTGAAATAAATCTGATTTGAGCGAGGCTGTTATTTTATTCGCCGTGAGAGGAGAGGAAGGAAGGCTGCGCAGAGACACAAAGCGCACCCTTATTAACCTCCCTCAGGCGCGCAGAAGCAAGATAATCAAGCCTCTAGCGTGTTCGGGAAAGCGGCTGCCTGGCACCTGCAGGTGAGACACGCGCTAAACAATCCCAGGTCTTAAAAGTCGAAAAAAAGAAAGAAAAAAAGTAGAAAAGAAAATGAGAAGTGCTCGGTTAAGGCTCTTGTTGCGGAAAATTGCAACGTATTACCTCATCTCTCAGTTTTCAAAGTAATGCGATCGACACCAAGAGTGAGGAAGGGAGCTTCACTGCTGAAGACACTGCTTGGAATGTGTCTGCTCTCGTCCACGAGCTGTGCTAGCCCTGTCGTAATTACAACCCCATGCAACGCGCGAGTCAGCTGCCATAATACGAGGAGTCACCATGTGCTGGCCATCACTCGCTCATGAGAACCATTTAAAATGAATTTGCTCTCCACGGCAGCGCAATGGACTTCTTTCTGGTCAGGGAGCCCTCCATAGCACATGGAGGGTCCATAAAGGCTTGTTCTCCCATAGTTAGCGACCGCTCCTGCATCCAAATCCCTCCTGGTGTAGCATCGAGGTTCGGGAGCAAGCAAGGCACCTGAGCGTAACAGGCACTCAGACAAGCAACCGACACTGCACATCCTCTTTCTACAGCCAGGTATGCTGCTATAGCACCAGCTCAGTCAACAGCACAGTACTGAACTTCAGCATCTGCCCCGAGAGGCTGGCTTGTAGAGCACCCCCCCCACCCCCCCCCCCTCATGCACCCCTCAGGACAAGAATGAATGACCCTAAATGTAGGGGCTGAAACATCTCTGAACCTCAGGCATAAACGCCATCGTCCTCTTCTCCTTTGCAGGAAAGACACCTGGTGAATTAGGACTCTACACTGGGGCAGGGCTATTGTGCTTCCTTTATGCTCCCCCCGACTCCACCCAGCAGTTAGAAGAATTCCCTTCTGAGTGAGAATCGCTAATGCACTAAAAGGCTCTCATCACAGAAAGTCAATAAGTTGAGCTTATATTATATTGTTCTGCTGGTAACATAAAGGAAACGGCCTTCAACCGCAGCCATTTGGAAAACAGAGATAACATCTGTTTTGAATGATTGTCCCCATTATGTTTAGAAAAAGTGCAGAAAAGGTTCATTGCGAGGCTTGGAAAATACAAGAGTATGATTGTTTAGAGCGAGATTGTGTTTTACCGGAATTACATTTTAGTTAAAGATCTTGGCTAGACTGGTTTTAAAATTTAAAAAAAGGTGGCGGGGGGGAATGCATCATTAACCAATCATAAGTCTTGTGTGTACTTCCAGTGAGCCACTTTGGATTGCAACAATTACGCAGTTGTGTCCCAAGTAGGTTACTGGAAAACGTTTTGATGAAACACTTCACTCTCTGGCAAAACGGTCCGAGCCATAGCCCAGATGCAATGATTTGCAAGTTGTAATTATAAAGGAAACTGCTTTGCATTTGTCTCCAATTTCTCTTGACAGATACCACAGATCCAGCTGTCAGACCATACTGAGGCACAAATTAATTGCACAATTAAGATGTTCAATGCTTGGCAGATATCGTTCCTAATGGATCTGTGACAACCCAGATATAATCATAAAAGGGGATTTAATGTACTGTTTAATTACACCTCCGCGTACTATAGACATTGCAGGACCTATAAGGCCGTTGCCCAATCAGCTCCAAAAGGAGAAGCACATGCACACTGGGGGCATCACTGAACGGCCTGTTCACAACAAAAACATGCTTTGGTTCACTTGCTGAATTGCTGGGCTAACATATGGCCCCATTAAAATGATTATTCTGTGATACTGGGCCTTAAACCAAAGCTTTCTGTAACATACCAAAATGTATCATTTTCTTTCATTTTCAAAATTGCAAAAACAAGTATGCCTTAATAGGTGTTTTAGTCTTTTAATGAGACTTAAAACTTAATTTTTTCTTCCAAGTAGAAAATATGAGCTTGTTTTAAATTATTTTTTGCTTGACAAGTGAAATTGTGTTATGCCACTGCAAATCTTCGTCTTATTTAGCAAAAATGTAATATAAATGAGATTTTAAGTCCAAATACAAGACTAAAATATGGGAAGATTGACTTCTTTTTTTATTTTTGCAGTGCATTGTAACTTGTTTCGAACTTACAAAGAACTGTAGCTGCTACACTATACAAGATTTTCATGTTCAAGTCCATGGTCAAATATTCATAAATATGTATGCATGCGTACGTATGTACATGTGACACATATATGCAAGCAGAACATATTGTCATGTGGCCTTACAGGGACATACAATTGCGGAGGTCATTTTAAACGACTGATTCCTACTCGAGATCCATCAACAGCTGTGTACACTTTGAGAATTGCATTTTCAGGATGAACAAAAACCAGCAAACAGAGCAGATCCTTGGGACCTAGTGTGGACAGACTTGATTTAAACAACCAATCAGAGAAAATGGACTTATAAGACCACACAGCCCAAGCCAGGCCCCTCTCTGGGGTCTGTAAAACAAACACAGCCAGTCAGAGCACTGCCATTTAACCCTTGGCGGTTTAACCACATTCTGCTGGAAATACGTGAATGAGCAGTGTCAGTGAAATAGATTGGGTAGGGCTCTGTTTCCTGTTTACCCACAGCTCCCTTTGGTGTGGGATAAACCGGGACCGAGCGGAGGCCTCATAGGATTATACAAGACCAGCATGCACTGCGGTAGGAAGACTGAGGAAGTGCCCGAAACCGAATTTGACTTGCAACAATTTAATTCGCTTGTGATTGCCATGCCGGAGAATGGTCTCTAACAGAGGGGGTTTTGCTGGTGAAATTTGTCTCATCTCCAACGAGTAGGTGTAATGTTCAAAGTAACTCCTCGCTAACAGATGTAGTACTGAAAGCCCAGTCTGAAAAAGAGCGTAATGCTCGGTGATGTCTGTAACAGGAGGGTAGTTCTGAATGCCATCTTGAGGAGGAGGCTGTGGTTTTGCGTGGCCCCTCTAAGAGGCCGTAGTCCTGAGTGCGCTCTTGAACAGGCGGACATTGGTTGAGAGGGCCACCTCTATAGGCAGGGTGTGGTACTGAGTGTGGTCTCTAACAGAAGGGTAGTGCTGTCCTTAACAGGGTGCGAGGGCAAACGGCTCTTACCGAATCTCGCTGGGACTGCATCTGTAGCAGCTCCACGCTCTAGGGAAAGGGTAGAAATAAAGCAAATCACAAAGGCAAGAGAAGGGAAAAAGACATGTTGATGCTAACTAGCATGCGTGCAACATGCACACCAGGTGCGGCCGTGGCATTGAAAACGGGTACACAGCACACCCGCTCGACGGCCACGGTGGAAAGCCATCGGACGCGAGTCAGCAGAGAGCCCAGCTCTCCCTCTCGAACTGGGGGGTGGGGGGCGGTTATCTTCGGCTCCAGCCAGGCACACCCGCGGCCCTCAGCGCGGCTCGGCGCGAGCCGAAATTGGCCGCCCTCGTTATACATCATCACGGGAACATCTTTTAAGGCATGCGCAGCGGTTAGTCATTCCACCGGCCCGGCGCGGCCGCTGAACCGTGAAGCCCGGTTATTTATTGGATGGAGGGACGGGGGGAGGGGGAGGGGGAAGGGGGGGGGGGGGGGTGGGAGGGAAGGCGGGAATGCAATCTTCGCTCGCGGTACGGGTCGGCGGGCGGGCCGGGCGTGCGCAGCGGGGCCAACGTGCCGCCGTGCACTCTGGGAGAAGCCGCACGGGGCGGGGGGTGGGGTGGGGAGTGGGGGGGGGGTGGTCCAGCCGTGGGTTTTTTTTCGCACTGGAATGACACGCACACATGCTAATGTGCACGCATGCGTGTTCTCTCTCTCTCTCTCTCTCTCTCCCTCTCTCTCTCTCTCTCTCTCTCTCCCTCTCCCCCCCTCCCTCTCTCTCCCTCTCTCTCTCTCTCTCTCTCTCTCTCTCCCTCTCTCCCTCTCCCCCCCTCCCTCTCTCTCTCTCTCTCCCTCTCTCCCTCTCCCTCCCTCTCTCTCTCTCTCTCTGGCACACTCGCGCGGCGGTTCCCGGCAGCACCTGTTGTTAGCATTACAGTAATTGCGTCTGAGGCCATGCATTATTCAGCAGCCCCAGCCGGTCCCTGTGCGCCCGTGCACCTGGCGCGAGGCCGCGCCTCTCCCCCGGACTCCCCTGTTTTTATTTATCGCTATTCTGCGGCCGCCTCAGATGCTTATCGCACCCCCCCCCACCCCTCCTCCTCTCCCCGCCCCTCCCCTCCCATCCCTCCCTTTGTCACAGGCTGCCTTTCTCTCTTATCTCCCCTTCTTCCTTCATCTCCCTCGCCGTCTCTATCTTGCCATTTCTCCATCTCGCACTCTTCCTTATCTCTCTCTCGCTCTCATCGTCTCCCACACTCTTCACCTCCCTTTCTCTCTGCCTCCTCTTTTCTGCCTCATTCCCCCTGTCTTTCCCACCCTCTCCGTTTCCTTCGCTCTCTCCCTCCCTCCGTCTCTATAAAGACAGAGAGCACTGGAAGTGAAATAGGAAAATGAAGGGAAGAGGTTTTAAGTGATTTACAAGACATCCATGGCAACAAATATGCACACTTTCTGCTTTCTCATGATGGATTTTGTATTGTCATATCATGAGAAAAAAAGAAAAAATGAATGAACAATATTAATGAATGAAGGTTCACTTGGGCGTAAAAAACAACCTACAGTGCAAGGCCAGGTATAAAGAATGAAAATACCAGATTCCAGTTTAAAAAGACCTTACTGTCATGTATAAATGCGTATAAATGAGTACACTGGGAAATATAAGCAGCCACATAGTCAAACTCCTAATATTCAGCTTTCTGCTAGTCAGTAGACGGGCACTCTGTGTGACAAGCTGCAACTCTGACTCCGCCCCCGTAGCTCTGACTCCGCCTCTGCTGTTTTTGATTGGGCCCTCAGAGGTTTAGCCGGAGCTGGGGGCCTGTCGGCAAGGGATTGACGCAGATCAGCTGCGAAGGGCGAGGGCCTTAAGCTCTGCTCATCACACCCTTCACCCGTTTCAGAGAAGAGGGCCCCCGTCTGCTTTCCGACAGATCCGCCGAGGACAAGGCCTCATCGATCCAAATTCTCCAATGTCCTCAGGGCCCTTTGAAAACCTGAGAGATATTTCATCCAAGAGTGAGGGTTAGGGTTCGGCTTCAAAGCTAATGTTTCTCGGGTTCTCCTCTGAATCCGATAGAGCCAGGTAAAGGTTACTTGTAATGCAGCTGTCAATAAGTCTACTTCATCTGTTCGACTACTTCTGTCTGATTGCTCTCTGGAAATGCCTGCGATTCCCCAGGCGGTGCTGCGAGGCAAGAGCTTTACGGGTAATCAAATGCGAAAAAACGGAGAAAATAATTGCTCAAGGATGAACATGACAACAAACCTTTCAATTCGACTGCACGGCAGTAAGATGAGCAGAGTCGAGAATAGCTAAACGAAGGCCCACATATACGGCTGCCTCGCCCCTCACATTAAGCGCACGCAGCCGTAATCTAGATAGCAATGCTAAAAGCCCCTGAACGAAGCTTGAACGGAGCTCAGACCTTCATCGGCAGGTTTATTTACAGCAGGCAGCGGCTAAAAATATGATTCCTCGCATTTTTCGACGGCGGCGCATCTTGGGTAACTTACGGCATCGTTCCCGTTCTGATTTAAAACTGCCAGGCTGTGCCTGATGCTGCTCTAATAATAAGACCCCCCCCCCCCCCCCCTTCAACCCCCCCCCCCCCCCCCCCCCCACCCTGCTGTCCAACGTATGACAGGCGGGCAATAACCCGTCTCTGTATCCACGACGCTTTATTTGCAATAACTGTCACCGTCAGAGCAGTGGCCCCGTAATCTCATTTTTATGAACATCCTCGTATGGATTATTGAGATCCCTTAATGCCTGTGTCAGCGCGGAAAGAAACAGCCCCCGTATGTTAATATGACAAGCGGAGTAATGAAGCCCTGCCTCGCGCACTCCCCGCTCATAAACTCTGAGGGATTTCGCAGAGAAGGGGCGATCTGATTAGGACTGTATTTCCACGATGGCTTTTTAATCGAGTTGCGCGCGCGGGACGCACCGACGCGTCCGGAGATAAACACGCCCGATTCTTTAGTGCTGCGAATTAAGAGCATTTAATAAGAGTAATGCGGAATAAATAAAAAAAAAATACATGTGCTTCTGTTCGATTTGAACTTTTAAGCAAAAAAACTAAACAAAAGAAGCCTCGACCTGTACCTGTGCTACTGTTATTTTGGTTTCGCTCTTGTTTATATGTGTATATACAGTACACACACATGCACACACACACACATACATATATATATATATTAGTGCTGTGAATCGATTAAATTTCATAATCGCTATTAGTATCACAATTTTGATAGCTAATCACGATAAATCACGTATTTAATCCTACTTTGGAATTACATTTTTGTTTCAGCATTATATTTTGTTTCGAGTAGCCCAAACATTAGCATAAGATGGACTGAAGGAAACATAAGCACAAACCATTCAGATTCAGATCTTTTAATGATACGCCCACCCACCGCTCAGAGTTTTGCAGTGCAGTCACAACACCGTCAGCTGCTTCAGAATGAAATTTTAAATTAAACCGGCAGCTTTTAATGAAATTAATTTGATGTTCCTACACTTTAAATGGACTATTATTATTCTTGAAGTAAATACTAAAGAACTGGGAAACACAATGAACAAAAT